>NC_048437.1:29389174-29689174 GCF_004353265.1 Vitis riparia
CCTAACCCAGCCTATTCAAATACTTTTAACAAATACTTTTATGTTAATATAAGCCTAACCCGAACCTATTCAAAGACCTTGCTCATGCTAACCTAAACCCTAGGCCGGGCATGGTTCCAAATTTCTAGTTTTTCTTATACTCCTATTTTAATTTCACAATTCAATCATTTTCTTGAAATTGTTATAAAAATAAAAATAAAAATAAAACTGTCACCAAAAATGTGAGTTTATTTCAAAAAAGAAAGTTTCTCTAATGATGTTCTTGAAGTTTATTTAATTAAAATTATTAAACTGATGGATGAAAAATGATAAATCATGAATAATTTTTTCTAAATATACCTAGTTATCCTTTTTCTTTTGTTTTTTTCTCCACCTGGAAAATTCTCATCCACTTCCACATACCATAATAGTTTTCCTTTTTTTATTTCTTCATTTTTGAGAGGTTGTGTGCAACCCATTCAGAATCTTTAATCATCTTTCGAAAAATGATTGCAGAAGCATAATTGTGTACTTCTCGAGCAAGAACTATGAGTGCAGATTTATTTTCCTTTTTTCTCTAATTTCTTTTAGAAAATGAAAAGAAGAAGTTGAAGGAAAATAGATGATTGCAGTTTTTAGTATTTGGAAATTAATTAAGTTTCAATAGAACTAAAATCTAAAGCTTAGAAAATTTTGGGAAATGAGATACTAAGGATTCAAGTGAGAAAGAAAGGGACTAAGAATATTTCTTAAAACTAATAGATTGATGAACTGTGCACATTCAAGGTTGTTGTAGTGGATTTTTTATTTCTTTCATTTGTTAAATAACAAAAAGAGAATAGGTACTTTTACTCATCTAGAGTCTATTTGATAATTGTTTTTTAAAACCGTTTTGAGAAATAATTTTTGAAAACTATTTTATAATATTTTATAGAACAAAAATCCGTTTGAAAACCTAAAACATTTTAAACATGTTTTTAAAATTTTTAAATATTTTGTAAAAATAATTTTTATGTCTAATATTTTATTTTTAATCATTCTACATGTTTGTATAATTATTTTTTAAAACAGTCTTAAGAAAAACAAATAAATTAAAAATATTTTTTGAAAATACCGTTTTTTTTTTCTTAACAAACATTTCCCTTTTCAATAATTTTAAAATCAATATATATTTGCTAAGAAAATGAATCTAAATTAATAAAAATGTTATTTTTAATTTTTTTTATTCAAAATTTCAAGAATAACTTCTTTTTGCATGTTTTAAAAGAAATATATTATAGATATACAACAACTTAGTGTCCAAATTTAAAGTAAAATAACATATCATGACACAAGAATCAAAGCTAGGACTTCCTAAGAATTAATAAAAAGTATTGTTGATAAGAAACCAAAATAGAAAGATGAGCCTAGAAGAATACTGCAATCACTACCAAGAAGATTATTGACACACTTGTTAGAATAATGCAAGTTGGATCAATAATAATTTCTTGGTTTATGGGGATGATGACTAAGGAGGTACAGTTAGAGGACAAAAGCGTCCAACTGGTCTAGATGTCAATTGAAGAATAACTTCTACGTGTAATAAGTCTATCAATTAAAGAAAGGTTCTTTAAAACTTGATGACTACCAATGTAAATTCAAGTTTATTTGTAAATTTAGCACAATTTATTTGAGTTAATTTGAACATCTCTAACCCCCTTGACTATCCTTAGAATTTGGATTGGTTGAAATAATGCGTCATTGATATTCATGTGACTTTAACCCTTTAACTCTACTCAGTTTGTTCTTGCCTCCAAGATGTCCCTTAAAGGATCCTAAGACAATCATTATTCTTGAAACTTGTTGTAAACATCAACAACTAAATAGATAATGTGAGAAAATCAAGCATATGCAAGGTAGCATATAATTGACCTGGGAGCCTATTTATCACTAAAATCAACCTTACTATATGATTTTTAGCCTCATTACCATGCAATATATGCATGGCCTTCAAAAACACATTACATCAAGAAGCTCAAAGAAAAGAATATGTAGAACTCTAGGGATTCTCCTCGTCACAACACTATTTCACTTCTTAAAAATGGGCAACATTAGATCGTACATTGCAAATTAAGCCATAACAAAAAACAAATGTTACTGGCTGGAATTGATCACAATTCATCTGGAAGAACTAAGAACCGCCAAGCTCGGGGAGTGATTAATATTTCTTTGTTTCTATATTAAATAATCAAGATTCTGTTAGACATATCAAGGATAACCACCGGCGCGCAGGAAATGATCACAATCATTTGAAAGAACTAAGAACTGCCCGGCTAAGGGAGTGATTCATATTTCTTTGTTCCTATATTCAATAGTCAAGATATGGTCAGACACATCAAGGATAACCACATTAGTGGCTCACATTGGAAGTTCAAAATGGCACCCATTCAGTACCTTGGAATTTTCCTCATATATATATAACATGAACAAAGCCATTTAAAAAGATTTTTTATGATTTCCTGATGATTTGAGTCGTATGGATAGAGTCATTTAAAAGATTTTGTATTGGTTCACCAACATGAATTGAGTCAGTATGGACAAGGCCATTGCATTGAACATCATGGTTGCTATGTTGGGTTTAATCATCTTACTGCATTTTGATAAAGAATCATCAAGCCTTAGTTTTCTCAAACCATTAGTAAATCAATATCCTCGAATCCCATGAATAAAGTTCTTACCTCAATCTTATTAATAATAAAGCTGTTTAACGCTTCTCTTTTTCCTAGAAAAAATAAAATAAGGAAAAGGAAAAATAGAAAAGTTCGCTTGTGATGCTCACCATGCTTTTTATGGGGCCGGCCGGTCTCCATAATGTTCTTTTCCCAAATCTGGAGCAAGGTATCAATTTCAATTTGCTAACAAGCAAGGAGTCTCCCCTCTCCATGTAAAATTTTCTCTTGTTGGAAAAAGAATGCTCTATGGCACAGCCTTTTTGCAATACTGTAGGATCCTTCTTCTCACACTGTGGCACCTTGTTAGAAATAATCCACATATGATGAAATTACAATGGAATCCAGTCGCGGCAAAAAGGGTTCCAGCCAGGCGGCATGTCACTGCATATGCTGGAAATTTAGCAACGTCAATCCATTTATAAGGACAAAGAACTGCCCTGACCTTTACCCCATGGCCATTCATGGCATTGACTCAGGGAGGAAGAATATAGTGTTACTACCGATGGAGGATGGGCATTCCCATGTGTATGAGCTTTTACTGAAGATAAATATTCTGAAAGATATACTGTATTTGGTGGGGTGGATGATAAAGGGAATAGTGCATTGCATCTTGCTGCTATGTTTACTGGTTATCGTCTTCGCTCTCTCCTTATGCTGCATATGGGAAATCAAGTGGTATAAGGTATGAGACATCAAATTCTCTTCTTTTTTAAAGGTTTTTTCATTACGTATCTATCGTAAAATACAAAATCCAGCCACTAGATATTAAATAAGGACCTTGGCTAGCTATTTTTAAGTCATTGGTTTTTGTGGCATATCGTGATTTTCCTTTTATATACTTTCTTTTTATGGCAATACCAGACTATAAAACATATTTTCTCACATGAACACGAAGATCTGGTGCAAAAGGGTGGACAATGGCTGGCTAGGAAAGCCAATTCACGCCTGGTGGTGGCTACTCTCATTGCAACTGTTGCCTTCACCACATCAGCAGCTGTACCAGGAGGCACCAAGAAAACAGCACTTCATATCTTTGCAATTGCTCTTTGATTTTCAGTCACCACATCTAGGTGTCAAGAACAAGACTTTGGTTCTGATTTGCCCAGCAAGCTTTTGGTTGGACTAACTTCTCTTTTCACATCCATATCGGAGACCTTGTTCATTTTCTGTGCTGGCCACTTCTTTGTTCTCAGAAAGAACTCAGAATTGCCGCATTGCCAGTATGTGCAGTAACATGTCTTCCAGCAACATTCTTTGCAATAGCCTAGCTCCATTGTGGAGGTGGAGGAAGTTGGCCACTCATAGACGTTTCCTTTATTCCTCCCTCAGACCAAGAATGCCGGCCCGTGCTCGAATCCTTCATAGTATAGAAATCCAAAAAAAAAACAAAAAAACAAAAAACAAAAAAAAAATATATATATATATATATATATATATATATTGAATATTTGGTTTGAAAATTACCCGCGACATATATTATAATGGCCTATCTACGGCATATAAATATTTGTAATTGCTACATGTATTGGGCTACTGTTTTATTTCTTTGATAATGAACAAGGATCAAGTACTCTCTTGTGTATGTTATTCAATCATTTCCATGCATATTATATTCTGCTTAAGTTTATAAGAACATTTTGAAAAAAATGAAAAGTTCTAGAGTACTTATTGTTAAAATTGAGGTAGTGGGAATTGAGAATGAATCATGTTTCGAGGAGTAGAATCCAAAGCTGAATATTAATTTTTCATTCGTTTGGCTGATTTAGAGGGATTTACCTTGATTTGCTCCTATTATTTTTATTCAAAATTTATGATGGTTGTTGACTTGTCTAGGAGGGTGATAGCATCTTGCATTTTTATTTTGGAGCCATTCTTTAATAGAGTTCCGCAATAGTGAAAAGTTCTTTCTTTTCCCCTTCATGGATGTAGGCAAATTGTCAAACCACGTTGTATCTTTGTGTCATCTTCTTTCTTTGTTATGTTTTTAACTTGTTATTCTACCTTCTTCATCAAATTTTACACTTGTTTCATTGAATTTCTACTCCATTTTGTACAATGGCACAAAACCATCTTAAATAGTACATATTCATGCAATATCAAAGTGGCATATGCATTACCACTAAGTGGAAACAAAAATAACCTAATTTATTTATATTACATGCAATGTTTTAGAAACCAAACAAATCAACTAGTCGAACCGTCAATCAGACGTTGGTCTGGTTTGGTTCTCCATATTGAATAGGAAATGAATTGGACCGGTATTGATCCGAACTACCCATGATCCAACCACTGAATTGTTGGACTGGCTTAGGTAATTCAAGTCTATGTGAACTAACATTTCTCTCCTTCGTCACAAGTACAACTCGCGTGTGGGCCAAGGCTTAATACAAGTCTGAACATGGGCCATAACTAAAGGCCTATAATAAGCAACATGTATCACTCTGTGCATGATATTCTTTAAAGATTGTTTTTGTTTCTTCCAGATGTGTGATTGCTTCAAATGGTTTGTTTTACAATCATTCATGCATAGTGTCATGGACTTAGTCTTTTCCTAAGCTCATGTGACACTTAGACAAGTCAAGACACTTATCTTGCTAAGTCAGTCTTACTCCTGATGCTTAACTTATTAGGCTAAGATGCTCACAACTTGGAAACTTTAGAAGGCATAGTAGGCAACTCTTGAAAAATGGAAGCTTATATTACTCAAAGGAAACTTTACAAGTATTTTGGAACTCACTTGTTTTGGTTGGTTAGGTTCTTAGGTGGTGCATTGGTCAAATGAGGCCTTAACCTATTTATAGGCACCTTAGGAAGTCTCTAGAACCTTGAAGGGCTCCTTACAAATCAAGAATAATTTAAAAGCTCCTACATTGGTCTATGTACAAGGGTATGTATAAGATGACTTTTGAAGATTCTAGAACACCCCACACTATTCCAATGCTCTCTTAGCCAAGAGTGGAGATGTGTGAACATCTCTAGCCCTCTCTAGAAGTTTTCATACTATTCCACTTTGTAGCTAACTATAGATATCTCTAGGGGTCTCTAGAAACTTTCCACCTCCTATATAAGCCCATGAGAATGGTCATTTGAAGCATCTTGTGACAATAAGCTACGTTTTAACTTTGAAGAGACCCTTTCGTGGGTAAAATGCTAACATGGACCAACAAGCTATGACCTCTTTTTTTGCATATATACATTTAAATTATATATACACACTATTTTTAAACTTCAAAATAAATATAAATATTTATCTATATTATAAGATAATAAATATTAAAATAATTAATAATTTTTAATATATTAGAATAATAGATATGTAGCTATTGAAATTTAAATGCATTTAAATAATAAAATCTTATTTCATTTTAACAAATAAAATTAGTATTACTAAGTCTATATGTCATCCTTATCGCAATTTAAACAACCAATATTAATGATAAAATGATAAGACATTTTTAAAAATTTTAATGATTTATGCATTTCATATTTTATAATTATTTTGAATGTTAATAAAAAGTAAATTATATATTTAGAATGACTAGTAAACCAGGATCCAATAACTTTTACATTGCAATGATTAGTTCAAATTTAAAACATGTTTTTTTTTTCTAAGAAAGTATTAAAAATAATTGTCAAGAAAAATGATTTTCTCATATTTTGTTTTCCTATGAAAAAGTGGAAAGAAAATTGAATAAAATTAAAATTGATTAAAAACTTATGCATTTTCAAATTATTTAATCTCTATATACAAAGAGTTAAAAGAGTTTAAAATAACACATAAAAATAATTTATTGACTTTTAAGTTCTTTTTTATTAGTCTTAACTTTTTTTTCCTTAGTTGATTACTAAGAAAATGGTGAAAAATGATAAAATAAAAATAAAAATGGGGAAGGAAGGACAGGGGAGAGACCATTGAAAGTTAAACCTCATTTAGAAACTTTAAAAATATTATAATTGGATTTAGTCTCTAAAAGTCAAGAGAGAATATTTTATTTTAAATAATGATTATTTTAGGTTCTATTTTTGATCAGTTGTCAAATCCCAAAAAGGTTTTTATATTTTATTATGAGAATTTTCTATTTAAAGGAGAGTATCTATAAATTTATTATATAATATTTGAATAAGAGAGTGGTGTAATTGTGTGTCCAACAAATTGGTATAAAAATGTACGAATGACTCTACAAATATAAAAATGTAAGAACGACTACAAAAATAAAAACGTAAAAACATTTCTTATCCTTCTTTCTCTCTTTGATGAAAAATTTTTAATTCATGAAATGAAATTAGGGTTTTTTAAGAGTTTGCTTATCAATATCTTCATTGTCTTATGTGTTGCTGACATAGCCAAATGTGTGCCCTATTTGCATGTGAAAAAATGTATAAAAAAACACGCTTGGCTATGTTCTAGAATGAAATAATTTTTATAGACGAAAGGGACAAAATTAGATGAAAATTTTCTTTCATTAATGGAGTTGTTGTTGATGAGTCAAGAGAATTCCCTCTCTTTTCTAATGGTGCTCATATTATTTCTCTTTTCCAAGTACATTTAATTTTATCAAACAATTTCATTCGAAGTTATATTATGGTCAAAGTATAGTTAGGTGGGAATATTTGTCATCTTTCTCGACTATTTTGGGACCATACCAAATTACTCATGATACCAGACCTTAGAGAAGAATATCAACTTCATTAATAAAAAATATCAATGAAAATAGCCAGACATTAGAGATATTAAAGCTCCCATCAGATGTTTCACAAGTAAGAGAACAAACAATAAAAAAGAAGACAAAAAGAAAACAAAGAAAAACCAGAACCTAAACCCTAGTTGGCCATCACAAGGTTGGCTTTTCTAGGAGTCGAGTAGAAAAGGAAAATTAGAAATGAGGTGAAATAAACAAACAAATAAATAAATAAGCATTGCCATCAAGCTCAAAAGTGGAAGGCATGCAAAATCATGCAACAACCCCTAGGTATTGTCCTCTAAAGGAAGCTGAGGCACTGTGCTGAAAGTAGTCCATATGAGATCAACGTATAATGGAAGCTGGGCTATGGCAAAAAGAGTTACTGGCAGGCACGTCACAGCATATATTGGAAGTGCATAAGTTCTGAGTTCTTTTTGGAGCACAAAGAAGTGGGCAGAGCAGAAGGAGACCAAGATGGCCAATATGGACAGAAAAAGAGTTGTTAATCCAACCAAAAGCTTTGCGGGCAGGTCTTTGGCAAAGTCTTTTTCTTGTTGCCTGGATGTGAGGATGGCAAGAAACATGATAGTGGAGGTGATTGAAGAGCAAAGTGCAACGAGTGACGAAATTGCAAAGAGATGAAATGCAGGCTTCAGCTCAAGAACGGGCAGTCCAGTAATGTCCATGTTGCCACCAGGTAAAGTCGTTGATGTGGCGAAAGCTACGGTTGCAATGAGTGTAGACACCACAGAGCATGAAGTGGCTGTATTGTTTAGCCATTCTCCACCCTTCTGCACCAGATCTTTGTGATTATCTGTGAAAATCTGCTGTGGGGACTCGTTATTGTTGTTGAGGATGGGGAAGAAATTTGGTGGCCTGGAGTTCCTCACATACTGCCATAAAGAGCAAATACACACAGTTCAAGTTATTGTACAAAGGAAGTAAAATCATGATGGTACTAATTAAGGTCTTCGATTAATGTCTAAGAGCTAGATTTTGTATTTTACAATGGAAACATAATGGATAATGCTTTAAGAAAAGAATGAAGTATAGACTAGAAAATTTTTTTTTATTTTTCTTCACATTTTCTTTCCTTTTATTTTTTTCTCTTTATTTTATTTCCTTCCCATTTTTTGAGAACTAAACATAGACTCAAATATGACTTGAAAAAACAAAAAGAAAAGAAAAAGTAGAGAATTTGATGTCTCTCATACCTCAAACCACTTGACTTCCCACTGCATTTGCAATGCAGCACCAGGAATGAGCCGAGGCCTATTATCAGTAAACATTGCAGCGAGATGCAACGCACTATTCCCATTATCATCCACTGCACCAAATACACTATCGGTCATGTTATTCACTCTCTTCAGTAAAACCTTATACAGATGGGGATGCCTATTCTCGACGGCCAATAGTACTATATTCTTCTTCTCTGGGCTCGCGTCATGAATGGCCATGGGGGAACAGTCAAGGATGCTCTCCACCATTTCCTTGATACCATTCTTTGCTGCAATTAATACCGGTGTCCTCAATTTTTCTGTCTCTTGATTTTTATTCTCAGTTCCTGAAAGAAGCTCATCACCCAATTTTTTCGCAGTTTGGTTGACGGCTTTACACATCGTTTGCATTAGAGCCAAATTTGAATCTGTCACAAGGTTAATTGAACATGTCATTACAAAACTTTTTTAAAGTGGATGCTCAAACCAGTTGGGCGCGCACTATAATTAATTAATTTTCAAAATTTTATATTACATGACATTAAAAAACAACCCTCATCTGGTTCCCAAAAATTGAGGAAAAATCTAAGCAAAATGAAAATAGAGAGAAAAAGTACAACAAAAATAAAAAAGTAAAAATAAATTTATAGTTTATAACTTATTTTTATATACTTCTTCAAACTCATTTCACTTACTTTCCTCTATTTTATAAAGATTAAATAATTTTAAAATACATAAATTTTTAATTAAATTTATTATTATTTTTTTGTATTTTTTACAATAAAACCAACAAAGAAAACATAATTTTTTTAGCATTTTTTTTACTTTCTTTAGTACTTTTCAAGAATCAAGCACAGTCTAAGTGTTTATGAAAATTTTTATTCTCCTTCAAATTAGCTGATTTGAAAGACAAATTACCTTCCTTGATACTTTTGTGCCATTTTTGGTTGCTTTCATTCATGGTAGGTAATCTATGAGCTTGCACGAGTAGCTCATGTATAAGGCCAGTAGATCTTTGAGCTTCTTCGAGTAGTTTGTGCATGAGATTAGTAGAACTTTCGACTTGTTTGTGCATGACATTACCAACTCCTTTTTCACTTGTCCCTATCATTCATTCACAACAAATATATTAATAACAGAAGGTTCAGAAGTATTTGTACAAAGCATAAACCACCCAAAACAAAGATATTACTTTTAAAAAATGAGTTACTTTAAACAAAATATCAAAATATCATTTTCATATTTTAAACTATAAACACTAATTTGGCACTTCAAAACCATTATTATTAGATGCATTTCCTTAATACTTTTTCGTGAATCAAACATTGCATTAAATAATTCAATCGGATTTAAAGTTTTTATTTTCTTACCTTCTTTGGAGCTTTCCTCATATTCCGGGACATTTTCGGGTGTCTCACCTGGCAAAACCGACCATGGAGCTTCCATCGAATTTTCCCCTTCGTAAAGGATTGTTCTGTCCGTGTATACAGGATCTTTTCCAGTGCTATCATACCAATGGCCTTTACCTTTATCAAGTAGTTTTTCCAAGATCTTAGCAGACCAAACGTGCTTCTCTTTCTTCTTCTGTATCTTGTTTATATAACCTCGCCCTTCCAAGTACATACAAAACACAAATATTGTTAAGCCTTCTACCGATATTGAATTGAATATAATAATACAGAAGTTTGGGATGGTAGCACGGCGTCCTACCTATTCCCAAGACTAGGAGAATTGCTTGGATTAGAAGCCTGATGAAGTTGAAGCAAGTATCATAGTTCACTGGAAAATTACGTAGATCATCTGGACGTTGACTCAACCCCACCTTTTTTTCATCCTCTTTACTGTGCTCATGAGCACCTGTAAAAGGAGGTTGAGTGAGGATATTTCATGAATGAATTTGTACAGAAAAACATTATTTCATAATGAATAATTAATATTGACAAATATAATTAAAATCCTATGCTCATTACCTTGACCAGGGGTGGAAGCAGGCCCTTGTTCAAAGATCGCCTGTGCAGGCGTCTCCTCATCCAAGGCCCTCCTAGCGTTTTCTGCTTTTTCTCCACCTGAAGGATTAATGCATATTTTGATAAATTTGACTATAAGGAAAAACAGTCCTTTGATGTTGTTCCAAGGCACAGGCAGCAATTTCACAAGTGTTTGCCTCTCTGCTGGATTGTCCGATTTCTTGGCATCTCCAAAATGCGTTGGAAGGACAAATATACCTTGTAAAATGACAAAGGAGTTTGGTCTTAATAATATTGTGATTGCTAAGTTGGTTGGATTGGATTTTGGTTGGGGAGAGACGTGGACTTACAATGATAAATGATTTTGTCAAACAGGCTGAGGCGAGTTCCACTTCTGAATGCAGTAGGCTGACTTGCCAGGAGATGGAGAGGGCTGACTCCTTTCTCATCACGGCTGCTACCGAGATCTTTATATCTTTTAATTATTAGAAATGCTAGTTCTGTCAAGCAGAAAAACACAAGTACTGTTATTTATTAAGATTAATTTACAGAGTGCATGCATGTGCAAGACTATGACGGGTGGATGGTAATGCTTACCGAAGTGTCCTCCAGCGATGGCACAATGAAGAATTGTTTCGCCTTTTTTGTTCCTACGGTGGATATTGACGCTAGAGGCAAGATCTGGTTCCCAAGCTTTATCTAGGAGGCAAATGAAAGCCTTTATCTTACCATGGCGAGCTGCCAAGAAGAGGGGGTTTTCCCCATCTTCGTTACAAATACCTACCAGATCATTGCGCTCCTTAGTGAAGCATTGGCACATTGAAACATTACCTATCGATGCTGCTAAATGGAGAGGGGTATTCCCTTTCTTGTTTTTTGATTTCAGAACATCCTCAGACTGTTGAGAATGAGTTCTAACAAGCTCAACCATTTTTTCAACAACCCATTCTTGGTGATCCCGGACAGCTATATGCAGTGGTGTGTCACCACCTTCGGTGATCTTTTCAGGGCGGAGCCAGGGTTGTTGCTCGTATACTTTCACCGCTTCATCCCATTTGCCTTGCATAGCATAGTCGAATAAGATTCTCCTAACTTCATCATTCTTCGTAGATCCAGATCCAGTGTGTTCTGCCATATTGGAACTCTTATCACAAAGTTTATCATCTGCAATTCCTATAAATAAATTGGAGGTTAGCTAGCTAGATACCCTAATGTTAAAGAAAAGATCATCTGCATTAATGCCTTCGAAAAAAAGATGCAAAAAAATATCGAAGTGATTATAAATGTGAAAGCTATATATCTCTTTTTCATATTGTAATTGGAATGAAAAAATAAATTAAGAACACGGTTTGAAACCTTAACTCATGTAAAAATTGAAGTTCTGTTGAGGAAGAAAGAAACTTAACCATTACAAAAATCTTGTCCACGTAAAAATATGGGTCTTTCGAACAAGGTACGTTTATCTCTAATCTCAGTTTCTAAAACTAATTAGTTTTAACAAAGAAGAAAGAGGGAGGCCAAAATGTGCATTAGGTGTTCTTTTTATTTACCTCAAAATTTAAAACCATAGAATTGTTAAAATTTCAATAATTAAACAATAAGATAAATTAGTTTTTTTCTTTTTTCAAAAGCATAAATTAAATTTGGGATTGAAACCTTTCCCTTTTCAAAAATTTTAATATTTATATGCATTTGCTAAGAAAAATAAATATGAATTAATAATAAATGTTTTTTTTATTATTCAAAATTTCAATAGTAACTTCTTTCTACATTATTTAAAAGAAATATATATCATAGATACAACAACTTAACATTTAAAATTAAAGTAAAATAGTACATTATAAAGATGGAGCATTCTTTTTCCTACAAGAGAAGATCTTACATGGAGCGGGGAGACTCCTTACTTGTTGCCATAGTTAACAAGTGCTTTATAAAGATGGATTATTTGAGAAGACAAATCTGTCAAGCACCACAAGATGAGTGTTCATTAGAATTATTGGACAAGAATATAAACAAAACCTATATATATTATCATCACAGCAGAAAACATATAGACAAAACCTCGAAATTAACCATTCCTTACATTTGTGTGTGGACTAAATTGGGAAAGAATAAATGATCACCAAAGTATTCTCCAGCCAATGCATAGTGAAAATGGTCAGTTCTGCCACATTTTGTAGAGGTGTTTCATTTTCCTTGCTCCACAAATTCGTGTTTGTGGCGTGGTGAAGATGGTGCCACATATATATAGGGAGAACCAGGAACCAGCTTTGTATATGAAAATATGCACATGGATCCCACAAATTTTTTTATTCTTAGCAAATTGAATTTGATGCCTTACGCCAGATTTGAGAAAAGAACATTATGGACCCCATAAAAAAGCATGCCTGGCCATCACAAGGGAGAACTTTTCCTTTTTTCTTTTCCATTTTTTTTTCTGCAAAAAGAGAAGCGTTCAGAAGAAGAACCGACACTAAATTAATACCCTGCTCCAGATCTGATACAAGAATAATCGCAAGCAGCTCTATTATTAGTAAGATTGAGATCAAAACTTTATGTATATAATTCGAGGGTATTGATTTAACGATTCTTTCCATACAATGCAATGAGATGATTAAAAATATTGCCATGAAAAAAAAATTGAAATAGATATATTAAATTTATGCCTCTGCAAAAGGAAAATTAATTTATTTTATTGTGTAATTAAGAGAGGTTTAAGCACTCTGATGGTTTTATAATAAACAAATAACGATTTAATTGTTCGGTTTCAACGGGTTGGTATGAGCCTAACCCTAGCCTATTCAAATACTTTTATGTTAATATAAGCCTAACCCGAACCTATTCAAAGACCTTGCTCATGCTAACCTAAACCCTAGGCTGGGCAGGGTTCCAAATTTCTAGTTTTTCTTATACTCCTATTTTAATTTCACAATTCAATCATTTTCTTGAAATTGTTATAAAAAATAAAAATAAAAACTGTCACCAAAAATGTGAGTTTATTTCGAAAAAGGAAGTTTCTCTAATGATGTTCTTGAAGTTTATTTAATTAAAATTATTAAACTGATGGATAAAAAATGATAAATCAGGATTATTTTTTCTAAATATACCTACTTATCCTTTTTCTTTTGTTTTTTTCTCCACCTGGAAAATTCTCATCCACTTCCACATACCATAATAGTTTTCCATTTTTTATTTCTTCATTTTTGAGAGGTTGTGTGCAGCCCATTCAGAATCTTTAATCATCTTTCGAAAAATGATTGCAGAAGCATAATTGTGTACTTCTCGAGCAAGAACTATGAGTGCAGATTTATTTTCCTTTTTTCTCTAATTTCTTTTAGAAAATGAAAAGAAGAAGTTGAAGGAAAATAGATGATTACAGTTTTTAGTATTTGGAAATTAATTAAGTTTCAATAGAACTAAAATCTAAAGCTTAGAAAATTTTGGGAAATGAGATACTAAGGATTCAAGTGAGAAAGAAATGGATTAAGAATATTTCTTAAAACTAATAGTTTGATGAAGTGTGAACATTCAAGGTTGTTGTAGGGATTTTTTTTATTTCTTTCATTTATTAAACAACAAAAAGAGAATGGATACTTTTACTCATCTAGAGTCTATTTGATAATTGTTTTTTAAAACCGTTCTGAGAAATAATTTTTGAAAACTATTTTATAATGCTTTATAGAACAAAAATCCATTTGAAAACCTAAAACATTTTAAATATGTTTTTAAAATTTTTAAATATTTTGTAAAAATAATTTTTATGTCTAATATTTTATTTTTAATCATTCTGCATGTTTGTATAATTATTTTTTAAAACAGTCCTCAAAAAAACAAGTAAATTAAAAATATTTTTTGAAAATACTGTGTTTTTTTTCTTAACAAACATTTCCCTTTTCAATAATTTTAAAACCAATATACATTTGCTAAGAAAATGAATCTAAATTAATGAAAATGTTATTTTTAATTTTTTTATTCAAAATTTCAAGAATAACTTCTTTTTGCATGTTTTAAAAGAAATATATTGTAGATATACAACAACTTAGTATTCAAATTTAAAGTAAAATAACATATCATGACATAAGAATCAAAGCTAGGACTTCCTAAGAATTAATAAAAAGTATTGTTGATAAGAAACCAAAATAGAAAGATGAGCCTAGAAGAATACTGCAATCACTACCAAGAAGATTATTGACACACTTGTTAGAATAATGCAAGTTGGATCAATAATTGATTCGTGATCCCAATTGGTGTCTCAGCGGATTCATATCCAGCTGGTGCTCTTTGATTGAGAGAGTAATCAACAAAATTTATAACCTATTACACCATGAACTAGGGTAGCAAAGACAAAGCTACTATAGCATAGTGGCTCTAGAATCGTTCACTGGGAAGGGTTTTCAACTCACAAATGATACCAATTCAAAGTAAATTGGTGCTTTTTCATTTCAAGGTTAGCTTTAAAAGAAAACATAAAGATGTTTAAGTGAAAAAGGTTTGGTCTTAAACTAACCAAAAAGAAAGTAATAGAAATTACTTATGAAGAAAAACATTCCTTGGAGGTTTAGGTTCACAGGGGAGATTCCTCATGCAAAAACAGAGCTCCGGTCATTTGGTTCGTTTCCTCGCATTAGATAATTAACATGTAGTCAATTCTCTAACCGGTGCTGTACAGGGGTATCCTTTAAATGGATTTCAGCTCTAATTCCCTCTCACTGATACAACTTGTAATGGCTCGTGCCTCTCACCTAGCATTTGTCATTCAAGGCGATCTTTAACTTTGGACTTCCCTTCTCAAGCTCGCAAGAGATAACTAATGGATGTCTCCTTGGAGTCCAAAAGCTTACCAAGTGTTGGCAATTCTAGAAAGCCTACCTCCAAGTCACTTCCCAAAAGCTCGCAAGAGATAAACAAGTGCATCTCCATGGACGGAGATCACGTGCCTTACCAAGTGTTGGCTCAAGTGACTTGAAGGTGTTTTAAGTTAACTAAAAACATAGAAATCATTAAAGGAACACACTTTCTCTTCATTAATGATTGAAACCACAAAGCTACTAATTCATGCACTTGGAACCTTTCCCAGCTACCTTAACTCCAAAGAACTAAAAGTCTAGCCACTCATTCTCTGAGGAAACTTCCTCAGAGCTTGTTTGGCTAGAAAGAAAACTAATGAGAAAACAAATATATCAAGGAAAAACAGAGCAAGTGCTCTCTAAAATATATTTCTTCCTTCTACTGATTACAAAAATAGATCACATAAGAGATGACCCTACATGATGTCTTTTTAGAGAAAATTACAAACTATATATATGAGGTTATTCACCATTTTCCTTGCTTAAAGACTAAGGAATCCTATGATAGGTGGATTACAAGGAGAGTTTGGGGATTTAGACAACAAATATCTAAAGCAAAATATCCCAAAATATCTTCAACATGTCGGTCGGAAATATCAGGAAGCTTCAGGAGAACACCGTAGTTGTGCATGTCTGACCGGAGAAGTTGAAACGTCCTCCTCTCCCATCCGACTATGAGATATCCGAATGTAAAAATGTCGGCGCACGGAATTCCTCCTCAGGTGGACTGAGCTATGTTGCGCAAGGAGGACCGTCTGCGTGTGCAAGGTGTAGGAATCCCTCTTCCAGATGACACGGAGTGCGCAAGGCTATCCGAATAAACTCCATCCGGATTTTCCCAAGAGGGACATGCGGTGCAATGCTATCCGACGCAGCTCCATTCGGACAATAGCATATACTATCCGGACATGTTGTCCGGATGGAAAACATTGACTAAAGTGAGTGAGCAAGCCTTGCTACAACCCACGTTCCGCCGCTCTCCAATGGTGTGTCCGGACGCCCTGTCCGAACATCTTTACCAAGGATTCCAAAGAATCTCTCCTCAATCTCTGATTGCTTTGGTGATCAAAAAGCTATCAAAACACCAAAACTTAAAACAATTTTATTAGAATTGATTGCAAGGGTCCTTAATATGTTAATTGGGTTAAAAGGTGATAACTACTACTCAAAAGTGTTTTAAAAGAGTTTATTATAAGCTATGAAATAGCACTTTTTGAGTAGTAATCACTCCCCCCAACCGACATATTGCTAGTCCCTTAGTAATGAAGGAGAGAAAAATAACAACAAACAGTACTATAATTTACAACATCATGCTGATCAAAAAACAATTTTCAAGTGGCATGATGATCTAACTCTCACATGGAACATTAAAGAAATAAAACTCAAACTTCAACAAGAGTTATCAAATAACTTGTCTAATCACAATTCTTAAAGAGAAGGCATTATGCAAATTTAAGCTTTAAAAGAGTTTCCACTCCCAAATGGTCAAACCTTACTCTTCCATAAAAATCTAAGTGTTATTTATTAGCTTCCGAATATAGTATGTTGAACTAATCTCTCCCCCCAACCTAGTTCTTTTTCAAAGCTTAGCAAACTAATCAACCTTCAATAGGCTAAGAACGCACCTCTTTTTTCACAATTTTTTTCTCTTGTAGGATTACAAGGCTAAAGGTATTCTTTTCTAAATTGTCCATGTAACGGGGGTCCATCGATGACTCCCAACCAATTAAGGTTTAGGGCCTCAAGTTTTAAGGATCTTTCAACCACTAACTCCTCGGATTTTACCCCGGACTTTTGAGAATGAATTTTAATACCCAAGCACCTATAGTATGTTAAACTCTACCTATCCACCCTTGAAACGAGCATTGAGGTCGGTGACTCCCAACCAATTAAGGCTTAGGGCACCAGGTTTTAAAGATTTTCACCATATACCCCTCAGACCTTGCTCGGGTTTCAAGGCAAGTAAACTTTTTTCTTTCTTTCTTTTTTCTCAAAGGCTCATTGGCCTTTTACAAGGTGTCCCAACACTATTAAAATGAGGTCAAAGGTACCAAGTCTAAAATTTTCCTAAGTCAAGAGGGAAATAGTTTTTCATCTTATAATCGGAATCTATTGTGCACAGTGTGTGAATAGCTTAAAGTGGAAGAACTAAGGTTGAATTCAATAGAAGCTTCAACAATTCATCACTTTAGTAAGCATAATACAAAATCTAAGTCAAGTGAAAAAACAAAAATTCAATTTCTCCCATTTCATTTTGAAAATTTTTCCTTAATAACCATGGAGAGTAGAATAAAAAAACTTATAAAATTTTAAAATTAAGCAAAAAGCAACTAAATTACCAAAATAACTTAGCATTTACAACAAAAACTTCCTTCCTCAACTCTCTCCCCAACCAAACGGAACATTGTCCTCAATGTGACAAAAGCGATTGAAAAATAGGAAGGAATTGGTACCTCCTTAGAGACATGAAGTGATGCTGTGGAAATAATACCTCAGTTGTCTCTCCTGTAGGAGGCTTCAGATGAGGTGGGAATGGTATGCTCAGGAGCTGATGTACTGTTAAGATGATGCTGAATCTGCCTCAGGATGGCAGTGTGCTGGGCCTGAGTGGCAAGAATCTGCTCCTGCTTTTAATCATTCAAAAAAAATTAAGTTAGTTACAATTTACATAATTTCAAGACCAAAATTACAATCAAATAATTTACAAAACTTATAAATTAACATATTTAACAAAATTATGGACTTTGGTGAAACCAAGTCCATTTATCCCTTCTCTGTACAGGATTTCTATGGCTCAAGGAGGTTGATTTCCTCCTTTTCAGGCTTGAACGGTTCAATGAATGGCTTGAGGCGATGACCATTGACTTTAAAGGTGTCTATGCCATTGGAATTCAGTAATTTCACCACTCCATTGAGATGTACTTGGTGAATAATGAAAGGACCTATCCACCTTGACTTTAACTTCCTTGGAAAGATGTGGAGCCTTGAGTCATAGAGTAGGACTCTTTGTCCTCTCCTCAATTCTTTGCTGGAGATTAGTTGATCATGCCACCTCTTCATCCTCTGTTTTGCAACTTTAAAATTGATGTAAGCATCATTTCTTAATTCCTCCATCTCATTCAGGTCTAAGCATCTCTTTGCCCCAGCTCTGATCAAGTCCATGTTCAACTTCTTGATTGCCCACCAAGCCTTATATTCAACTTCCACAGGGAGGTGGCATGCTTTGCCATAGACAAGACGATAAGGAGACATGCCAAGAATAGTCTTATAAGTTGTTCTATATGCCCATAATGAATCATGCAGCTTAATAGACCAATCTTTTCTGCTTGTACTCACCACTTTCATCAGTATGTTCTTTATTTCCCTGTTTGCTAGCTCCACTTGCCCGAAAGTTTGAGGATGATAAGGTGTAGCTACCTTATGCTTCACTCCATACTTGGCTAATAAGGCTTCAAAAGGTTTGTTGCAAAAATGAGTACCCTCATCACTTATTATGACCTTAGGCACCCCAAATCTTGAGAAGATGTTCTCTTTAAGAAATTTGAGAACCACCCTGTGATCATTATGTTTACAGGGGATTGCCTCCACCCATTTGGAAACATAGTCCACCTCCACCAATATATAGGAGTTACCAAAAGACATTGGGAAAGGTCCCATGAAGTCAATACCCCAAACATAAAAAATATCAACTATAAGGATGGTGTTCATGGGCATTTGGTTTCTTCTTGTAAGCTTCCCGAGTCTTTGGCATCTATCACAACTCCTACACATGATGTGGGAATCTTTAAAAAGCGATGGCCAAGTAAACCCTAATTGCAAAACCTTCATGGTTGTTTTCTAAGAGGCAAAGTGGCCTCCACAGGCATTCTCATGGCAGTGGCTGAGGATCCCTTGTTGCTCTTTTTCGGGGACACACTTCCTTATGATCTGATCTGCACAATACTTGAAAAGGAAGGGCTCTTCCCAATAATAAGCATGAATCTTTGCAAAGAAGTGCTTCCTGTCTTACGTTTTCCACTCCCTTGAAACTTCTCCAGTAACCAAATAGTTAGCAATATGAGCATACCAAGGAACTTTCTCTAGCAACATAAGTGATTCCTCAGGAAAGTCATCATTAATAGGTAATACATGGGAATTATGTGCTATAGCCAACCTTGAAAGGTGGTCAGCTACCACATTCTCTACCTCTTTCTTGTCTCTGATTTGGAGATTAAATTCTTGCAACAAAAGAATCCATCTAATCAACCTTGCTTTTGCATCTTGCTTCATCAATAAATACTTCAAGGCTGAATGGTCAGTGAAAACAATGATGAAAGACCCTACCAAATAAGCATGAAACTTGTCCAAAGCAAACACCACAACTAACAATTCTTTCTCTGTAGTTGTGTAGTTTCTTTGAGCCTCGTTCAATGTTTTGCTTGTATAGTAGATCACATAGGGCTTCCCATATTCTCTTTGGCCAAGTACAGCTCCTATAGAAAAGTCACTGGCATCACACATTACTTCAAAGGGTAATTGCCAGTTAGGAGCTCTTACTATTGGAGCGGTTGTCAAAATTTGCTTCAATTGATCAAAACTCTTTTGACATCTCTCATCCCAAACAAACTTAGCATCCTTAGCTAAAAGTTCACAAAGAGGCCTTGACAGCTTAGAGAAATCTTGTATAAACCTCCTGTAGAACCCTGCATGGCCAAGGAATTGCCTTACTCCTTTTACAGTGGTTGGGGATGGCAATTTGGCAATAAGTTCCACCTTTGCTTTATCAACTTCAATGCCTTTCTCGGAGATGATATGGCCAAGGACAATTCCTTGACGTACCATAAAATGGCATTTCTCCCAGTTGAGCACCAAGTCTTTTTCAATGCATATTTTAAGAACCGCTTCCAAATTTACTAAGCATTCTTCAAATGTACCTCCATATACGGTGATATCATCCATGAAAACCTCCATAATGCGCTCCACCATATCATTGAAGGTACTAAGCATACATCTTTGGAATGTTGCAGGTGCATTGCATAAACCAAATGGCATTCTTCTGTAGGCGTATGTTCCAAACGGACATGTGAAAGTTGTCTTCTCCTGATCTTCAACATCAATTTCAATTTGGAAATACCCTGAGTACCCGTCCAAGAAACAATAGAAATGATGGCCAGAGACTCTTTCCAGCACTTGATCAATAAATGGGAGTGGAAAATGATCTTTCCTTGTCACAACATTCAATTTCCTGTAGTCAATACACACCCTCCAGCCTAAAGTTAGGCGTGTAGCAATTTCTTCTCCTTTTTCATTCTGAACCACAGTAATACCTGACTTTGGTACCACTTGAGTAGGACTCACCCAAGGGCTGTCAGATATGGGATAAATAATACCTGCTTGGAGTAGCTTCAGTACCTCAGTTCGCACCACTTCCTGTAAATGAGGATTCAATCTTCTTTGAGGTTGACGGATTGGTTTAGCTTCTTCTTCCATATATATGTGATGTGTACAAACCAAAGGACTGATTCCTTTTAAGTCAGATATTTGTCATCCTATTGCTTTCTTGCATCTCTTAAGAACTTCAAGTAGAGAAATCTCCTGATGACCGGTAAGAGATGAAGATATAACAACAGGACATTAGTTGTTTTCTTCCAGATATGTGTATTTTAACTCCATAGGCAGAGGTTCCAAATTGAGCTTCAGGAATTCTTCTGTTACATCATCTTGTCCCTCCTCCTTATCGAATAAAGGCAGGGTCTCTTCTTTCCTCCTCCAACCTTGTAGAGTAGCAAGCACATCAGCGGGTTCAGACAACCCTTCTTCAAGATCCTCAAGACTTTCATTCAACTCGTCTTGCATATTCTGATTACAATGCTCCTCCACTAGAATGTCAATAATGCATACCTCTTTTGGACCTTCTTCTTCTTCCGGAGTAATCAGCTTCTTTGACATATGAAAGATATTAAGCTCAAGTGTCATGTTGCCAAAAGTGAGTTGCATCAGTCCATTCCTACAATTTATGATTGCATTTGAAGTAGCAAGGAATGGTCTTCCAAGGATGATAGGAACAGAACTAGCTTCCTTAACTAAAGGATTAGTATCAAGAACAACAAAATCTACTGGATAGTAGAAATTATCAACTTGAACTAAAACATCCTCAATTATCCCCCTTGGAATTTTCACTGACCTATCAGCTAAAGATAAGGTGATTGATGCTGGCTTTAATTCACCAAGTCCCAATTGCTTATAAACAGAGTATGGTAGCAAATTCACACTTGCTCCCAAATCTAGCAAAGCTTTTTCCACTACCTTTCCTCCAATCATAACTGAAATGGTAGGACATCCCGGATCTTTGTACTTCAAAGGAGATTTGCATTGTATGATGGCACTTACTTGTTCAGTCAAGAAGGCTTTCTTATTCACAATCAACCCTCGTTTGATAGTACATAGGTCCTTTAGGAACTTTGCATATGTTGGAACTTGCTTAATCATGTCCAGCAATGGAATGTTGACCTTCACTTGGCTCAATACTTCAAGGATTTCTGATGCATTTTTTATCCCCTTTTTCCCATGCAAAACTTGAGGAAAAGGTGGAGATGTGCGTTTCTTCATCAATTCTTCCTTAATAAGCTCTTTCTCCGGATTTGCATTCACTGCTGAATCACGGTCCTTCTTCCCTTCACTGATATCTTTCTTCTTTCCTTTCATTTCCTCCCTCTTCTTTGTCTCTTCTTCTTCCTTCTCTTCCGCATATGGATTGGGTGTTGGTGACTCAACCTTTTTACCACTCCTTAGAGTGATCAAGGCTTTAACATCTCTCACCTATGAAGATTCTCCCTCATGAGTTTCCACTTCGTGGATACCCTTGGGGTTTTGGTGAGGTTGAGAAGGAAATCTACCCTTCTCCTGCATTGTGTTCAAATTAGTGAGCCTTGAGATTGAGTATTGGAGATTGTCTATCTTCTGAGATAAGTCATTTTGCAGCTCATCAATCCTTTTGTTCAAAGTATTCTCTACACTGTCAATTCTTTGACTGAGCTGAGCATTGATGGATTTCTGTTCTCCAACAAAATCTCCCACAACCTTGCTGAGATTCACTATTGCTTGTTGCAGACTTGAAGTTTGTTGAGATGGTTGAGATGGTTGATTCGGCTGTTGGTACTGAGGTGTTTTTGGCTTCCATGAAAAATTTGGATGATTCCTCCAACTTGAGTTGTAAGTATTGCCATACGAAGCATTGCTATTGGGCTTGAATTGTCCAATGACATTTGCTTGTTCTCCAAACATTTTTCTAGCAACTGGAATTGTAGGGCGCTCCTCCACCAAGTGTTCATAAGATTGACAAATTGAACATGGCTTTACTTGCACTGGTGTTTCAGCAACAGTCTGCACTTCATTCATCTTTTTCAGTTCTAGCTCCTCCAATCTTCTTGTCATAGCTACAAATTTTGCTTTCATTTCTACATTTTCATTCAAGGTGTACATCCCAGCCTTAGCATGAAGAGCATTTGGTTGAGACTTCATCTTTCCCATTTCTCCTCTGTTCGATTCATCCCATCCCCTTGAGACTTCAGCTACATAACTCAAGAAATCCATAGCTTCCTCAGGATTCTTACTCATGAAATCTCCTCCGCACATCGTTTAGAGGAATTGCTTCATTGAGGAAGACATCCCATCATAGAAATAACTCACCAATAGCCATGTATCAAAGCCATGGTGAGGACAAGCATTAATGGCTTCCATGTATCTTTCCCAACACTCATAGAATTTTTCATTCTCTTTAGCTGAGAAGTTTGAAATTTGCCTTTTCAAGCTATTTGTTCTGTGAGTAGGAAAAAACTTCTTGAGGAATTCAGCTTGTAAATCAGTCCAAGAACGGATACTCCTTGGCCTTAAAGAATTAAGCCAGATCTTGGCCTTATCCTTTAAAGTAAAAGGAAATAGTTTAAGCCTCATCAAGTCGATAGAAGCTCCTCCCTCTCGGAATGTATTACAAACATCTTCAAATTCCTTGATATGGGCATAAGGATTCTCACTTTCCATTCCATGGAAAGTTGGCAGAAGTGGCACAATATGGGGTCTGATCACTAGCTGTTCTGTAGGGGGCACTATACATGATGGTGCACTCATACGAGGTGGATGCATACGGTCCCTCATTGATCTAAATTTATTGGGATTGTCCTGATGATCATGGTGACTATGCTGATCTTCAGGTGTAGTTTCCATGATGTTCAAGATTACTTCCAACTCCTTGTTATGAGGTGTTTCAAGTTTAACAAGCCTTCTTCCACAATCTCGTATCCACTTTGGCATACACAACTAGTATCAACTGTAACTAAAAAAAAAACAAAAACAGAGGAAAACAAAAACAAAACTACCAAAAGGAGTTCGGTTAACTAAAACTAAATTAAAAACTATGCTAGAATATAAACAAGTAAAAGAAAAAACTTAAAGAGTTAGAAAAATGAAGGAAAATTCACCAAACTTGTGATGAAAACCACAAGTACCCTGAAATAATATCAATATGAAGTTGGCACTTTCCCCGGCAACGACGCCATTTGATTCGTGATCCCAATTGGTGTCTCAGCGGATTCATATCCAGCTGGTGCTCTTTGATTGAGAGAGTAATCAACAAAATTTATAACCTATTACACCATGAACTAGGGTAGCAAAGACAAAGCTACTATAGCATAGTGGCTCTAAGATCGTTCACTGGGAAGGGTTTTCAACTCACAACTGATACCAATTCAAAGTAAATTGGTGCTTTTTCATTTCAAGGTTAGCTTTAAAAGAAAACATAAAGATGGATTTCAGCTCTAATTCCCTCTCACTAATACAACTTGCAATGGCTCGTGCCTCTCACCTAGCATTTTCCATTCAAGGCGATCTTTAACTTTGGACTTCCCTTCTCAAGCTCACAAGAGATAACTAATGGATGTCTCCTTGGAGTCCAAAAGCTTACCAAGTGTTGGCAATTCTAGAAAATCCTACCTCCAAGTCACTTCCCAAAAGCTCGCAAGAGATAAACAAGTGCATCTCCATGGACGGAGATCACGTGCCTTACCAAGTGTTGGCTCAAGTGACTTGAAGGTGTTTTAAGTTAACTAAAAACATAGAAATCATTAAAGGAACACACTTTCTCTTCATTAATGATTGAAACCACAAAGCTACTAATTCATGCACTTGGAACCTTTCCCAGCTACCTTAACTCCAAGGAACTAAAAGTCTAGCCACTCATTCTTTGAGGAAACTTCCTCAGAGCTTGTTTGGTTAGAAAGAAAACTAACGAGAAAACAAATATATCAAGGAAAAACAGAGCAAGTGCTCTCTAAAATATATTTCTTCCTTCTACTGATTACAAAAATAGATCACATAAGAGATGATCCTACATGATGTCTTTTTAGAGAAAATTACAAACTATATATATGAGGTTATTCACCCTTTTCCTTGCTTAAAGACTAAGGAATCCTATGATAGGTGGATTACAAGGAAAGTTTGGGGATTTAGACAACAAATATCTAAAGCAAAATATCCCAAAATATCTTCAACATGTCGGTCGGAAATATCAGGAAGCTTCAGGAGAACACCGTAACTGTGCATGTCTGACAGGAGAAATTGAAACGTCCTCCTCTCCCATCCGGCTATGAGATATCTGGATGTAAAAATGTCCGCGCACGGAATTCCTCCCCGGGTGGACTGAGCTATGTTGCGCAAGGGGGACCGCCTGCGTGTGCAAGGTGTAGGAATCCCTCTTCCAGATGACACGGAGTGCGCAAGGCTATCCGGATAAACTCCATCCGGATTTTCCCAAGAGGGACATGCGGCGCAATGCTATCCGGACTCCTTAAGAGAAAAGGCGGCGCAATGCTATCCGGCGCAGCTCCATCCGGACGATAGCATATACTATCCGGACATGTTGTCCGGATGGAAAACATTGACTAAAGTGAGTGAGCGAGCCTTGCTACAACCCACGTTCCGCCGCTCTCCAATGGTGTGTCCGGACGCCCTGTCCGGACATCTTTACCAAGGATTCCAAAGAATCTCTCCTCAATCTCTGATTGCTTTGGTGATCAAAAAGCTATCAAAACACCAAAACTTAAAACAATTTTATTAGAATTGATTGCAAGGGTCCTTAATATATTAATTGGGTTAAAAGGTGATAACTACTACTCAAAAGTGTTTTAAAAGAGTTTATTATAAGCTATGAAATAGCACTTTTTGAGTAGTAATCAATAATAATTTCTTGGTTTATGGGGATGATGACTAAGGAGGTACAGTTAGAGGACAAAAGCGTCCAACTGGTCTAGATGTCAATTGAAGAATAACTTCTACGTGTAATAAGTCTATCAATTAAAGAAAGGTTCTTTAAAACTTGATGAATACCAATGTAAATTCAAGTTTATTTGTAAATTTAACACAATTTATTTGAGTTAATTTGAACATCTCTAACCCCCTTGACTATCTTTAGAATTTGGATTGGTTGAAATAATGCGCCATTGATATTCATGTGAATTTAAGCCTTTAACTCTACTCAGTCTGTTCTTGCCTCCAAGATGTCCCTTAAAGGACCCTAAGACAATCATTATTCTTGAAACTTGTTGCAAACATCAACAACTAAATAGATAATGTGAGAAAATCAAGCATATGCAAGGTAGCATATAATTGACCTGGGAGCCTATTTATCACTAAAATCAACCTTACTATATGATTTTTAGCCTCAATACCATGCAATATATGGCCTTCAAAAACACATTACATCAAGAAGCTCAAAGAAAAGAATATGTAGAACTCTAGGGATTCTCCTCGTCACAACACTATTTCACTTCTTAAAAATGGGCAACATTAGATCGTACATTGCAAATTAAGCCATAACAAAAAAAAAAAAAATGTTACTGGCTGGAATTGATCACAATTCATCTGGAAGAACTAAGAACCGCCAAGCTCAGGGAGTGATTCATATTTCTTTGTTCCTACATTCAATAGTCAAGATATGGTCAGACACATCAAGGATAACCACATTAGTGGCTCACATTGGAAGTTCAAAATTGCACCCATTCAGTACCTTGGAATTTTCCTCATATATATATAACATGAACAAAGCCATTTAAAAAGATTTTTTATGATTTCCTGATGATTTGAGTCGTATGGATAGCGTCATTTAAAAGATTTTGTATTGGTTCACCAACATGAATTGAGTCAGTATGGACAAGGCCATTGCATTGAACATCGTGCTTGCTATGTTGGGTTTAATCATCTTATTGCATTTTGATAAAGAATCATTAAGCCTTAGTTTTCTCAAACCATTAGTAAATCTATATCCTCGAATCCCATGAATAAAGTTCTTATCTCAATCTTATTAATAATAAAGCTGTTTAACGCTTCTCTTTTTCCTAGAAAAAATAAAATAAGGAAAAGGAAAAATAGAAAAGTTCGCTTGTGATGCTCAGCCATGCTTTTTATGGGGCGGGCCGGTCTCCATAATGTTCTTTTCCCAAATCTGGACCAAGGTATCAATTTCAATTTGCTAAGAAGAAGTGAAGATTTGTGGGGTCCATATGCATGTTTTTCATATACAAAGCTGGTTCCTGGTTCCTGGTTCAAGCTGTGACTCTTGCAATATATTTCTTAATTTAAGTTATTGTAATGAACACTTGTCTAGTGGTGCTTGACAGATTTGTCTTTTCAAATAATCCATCTCTATAAAGCACTTGTTAACTATGCCAACAAGCAAGGAGTCTCCCCTCTCCATGTAAAATTTTCTCTTGTTGGAAAAAGAATGCTCAATGGCACAGGCTTTTTGCAATACTGTAGGATCCTTCTTCTCACACTGTGGCACCTTGTTAGAAATAATCCACATATGATGAAATTACAATGGAATCCAGTCGCTGCAAAAAGGGTTCCAGCCAGGCGGCATGTCACTGCATATGCTGGAAATTTAGCAACGTCAATCCATCTATAAGGACAAAGAACTGCCCTGACCTTTACCCCATGGCCATTCATGGCATTGACTCAGGGAGGAAGAATATAGTGTTACTACCGATGGAGGATGGGCATTCCCATGTGTATGAGCTTTTACTGAAGATAAATATTCTGAAAGATATACTGTATTTGGTGGGGTGGATGATAAAGGGAATAGTGCATTGCATCTTGCTGCTATGTTTACTGGTTGTTGTCTTCGCTCTCTCCTTATGCTGCATATGGGAAATCAAGTGGTATAAGGTGTGAGACATCAAATTCTCTTCTTTTTTAAAGGTTTTTTCATTACGTATCTATCGTAAAATACAAAATCCAGCCACTAGATATTAAATAAGGACCTTGGCTAGCTATTTTTGAGTCATTGGTTTTTGTGGCATATCGTGATTTTCCTTTTATATAATTTGCTTTTTATGCCAATACCAGACTATAAAACATATTTTCTCACATGAACACGAAGATCTGGTGCAAAAGGGTGGACAATGGCTGGCTAGGAAAGCCAATTCATGCCTGGTGGTGGCTACTCTCATTGCAACTGTTGCCTTCACCACATCAGCAGCTGTACCAGGAGGCACCAAGAAAACAGCACTTCATATCTTTGCAATTGCTCTTTGATTTTCAGTCACCGCGTCTAGGTGTCAAGAACAAGACTTTGGTTCTGATTTGCCCAGCAAGCTTTTGGTTGGACTTGTTGGGCTTTGGGGAGCTTAGTTTTGTTTGATCCGGTTTGACGACCCGACCCGAATAATATTGCATGGCTTTTTAATGGGAGAATTACTGATGCCTGTTGGACCCGTTTAGCCCGTTGTGGAACCACCTTTTGTAATTAGAGTTTTTAGTGTAGTGTGGTTGTCGTGTTATATAAAAAGAGAAAATATTGTAGCCGTTATGATTGTACTCTGTATTCTACCCTGATAATAGTGATATCTCTGCAACTCCGTGGACGTAGGCAAATTGCTGAACCACGTAAATATTGTCTTGTGCGTGTAATTGTTTTTCTTTGACATATGTTTTTCTCTATTTTTGTTTCTCACAGGTTGGAAATTCGGTTTAATTCCCTACATGACTAACTTCTCTTTTCACATCCATATCGGAGACCTTGTTCATTTTCTGTGCTGGCCACTTCTTTGTTCTCAGAAAGAACTCAGAATTGCCGCATTGCCAGTATGTGTAGTAACATGTCTTCCAGCAACATTCTTTGCAATAGCCTAGCTCCATTGTGGAGGTGGAGGAAGTTGGCCACTCATAGACGTTTCCTTTATTCCTCCCTCAGACCAAGAATGCCGGCCCGTGCTCGAATCCTTCATAGTATAGAAATCCAAAAAAAACAAAAAAAAAAAATATATATATATATATATATATATATATATATATATTGAATATTTGCTTCGAAAATTACCCGCGACATATATTATAATGGCCTATCTACGGCATATAAATATTTGTAATTGCTACATGTATCGGGATATTGTGATATTTCTTTGATAATGAACAAGGATCAAGTACTCTCTTGTGTATGTTATTCAATCATTTCCATGCATACTATATTCTGCTTAAGTTTATAAGAACATTTTGAAAAAAATGAAAAGTTCTAGAGTACTTATTGTTAAAATTGAGATAGTGGGAAGAATGAATCATGTTTCCAGAGGAGTAGAATCCAAAGCTGAATATTAATTTTTCATTCGTTTGGCTGATTTAGAGGGATTTACCTTGATTTGCTCCTATTATTTTTATTCAAAACTTATGATGGTTGTTGACTTGTCTAGGAGGGTGATAACATCTTGCATTTTTATTTTGGGGCCATTCTTTAATAGAGTTCTGTAATAGTGAAAAGTTCTTTCTTTTCCCCTTCATGGATGTAGGCAAATTGTCGAACCACGTTGTATCTTGCGTCATCTTCTTCTTTCGTTGTTATGTTTTTAACTTGTTATTCTACCTTCTTCATCAAATTTTTACACTTGTTTCATTGAATTTCTACTCCATTTTGTACAATGGCACAAAACCATCTTAAATAGTACATATTCATCAAAGTGACATATGCATTACCACTAAGTGGAAACAAAAATAACCTAATTTATTTATATTACATTCAATGTTTTAGAAACCAAACAAATCAACTAGTCGAACCGT
Organism: Vitis riparia; assembly: GCF_004353265.1. Lineage (NCBI taxonomy): Eukaryota > Viridiplantae > Streptophyta > Magnoliopsida > Vitales > Vitaceae > Vitis > Vitis riparia. Next base: position 29,418,657 of record NC_048437.1, read on the forward strand.
CAATCAGACCTTGGTTTGGTTTGGTTCTCCATATTGAATAGGAAGTGAATTGAACCGGTATTGATCTGAACTACCCATGATCCAACCACTGAATTGTTGGACTGGCTCAAGTAATTCAAGTCTATGTGAACTAACATTTCTCTCCTTCGTCACAAGTACAACTCGTGTGTGGGCCAAGGCTTAATACAAGTTTGAACATGGGCCATAACTAAAGGCCTATAATAAGCAACATGTATCACTCTGTGGGTGACATTCTTTAAAGATTGTTTTTGTTTCTTCCAGATGTGTGATTGCTTCAAATGGTTTGTTTTACAATTATTCATGCATAGTGTCATGGACTTAGTCTTTTCCTAAGCTCATGTGGCACTTAGACAAGTCAAGATACTTGATCTTGCTAAGTCAGTCTTACTCCCGATGCTTAACAAATTAGGTTAAGATGCTTACGACTTGGAAACTTTAGAAGGCATAGTAGGCAACTCTTGAAAAATGGAAGCTTTTATTACTCAAAGGAAACTTTACAAGTATTTTGGAATTCACTTGTTTTGGTTGGTTAGTTTCTTGGGTGGTGCATTGGTCAAATGAGACCTTAACCTATTTATAGGCACCTTAGGAAGTCTTTAGAACCTTGAAGTGCTCCTTACAAATCAAGAATAATTTAGAAGCTCCTACACTGGTCTATGTACAAGGGTATGTATAAGATGACTTTTGAATATTCTAAAACACCCCACACTATTCCAATGCTCTCTTAGCCAAGAGTAGAGATGTGTGAACATCTCTAGCCCTCTCTAGAAATTTTCATAGTACTCTTTCACTTTGTAGCTAACTGTAGATATCTCTAGGGGTCTCTAAAAACTTTCCATCTCCTATATAAGCCCATGAGAATGGTCATTTGAAGCATCTTGTGACAATAAGCTACATTTTAACTTTAAGAGACCCTTTCGTGGGTAAAATGCTAACATGGACCAACAAGCTATGACCTCTTTTTTGCATATATACATTTAAATTATATATACACACTATTTTTAAACTTCAAAATAAATATAAATATTTATCTATATTATAAGATAATAAATATTAAAATAATTAATAATTTTTAATATATTAGAATAATAGATATGTAGCTATTGAAATTTAAATACATTTAAATAATAAAATCTTATTTCATTTTAACAAATAAAATTAGTATTACTAAGTCTATATGTCATCCTTATCACAATTTAAACAACCAATATTAATGATAAAATGATAAGACATTTTTAAAAATTTTAATGATTTATGCATTTCATATTTTCTAATTATTTTGAATGTTAATAAAAAGTAAATTATATATTTATAATGACTAGTAAACCAGGATCCAATATCTTTTACATTGCAATGATTAGTTCAATTTTAAAACATGTTTTTTTTTTCTAAGAAAGTATTAAAAATAATTGTCAAGAAAAATGATTTTCTCATATTTTGTTTTCCTATAAAAAAAGTGGAAAGAAAATTGAATAAAATTAAAATTGATTAAAAACTTATGCATTTTAAAATTATTTAATCTCTATATACAAAGAGTTAAAAGAGTTTAAAATAGCACATAAAAATAATTTATTGACTTTTAAGTTCTTTTTTATTAGTCTTAACCTTTTTTTCCTTAGTTGTACTAAGAAAATGGTGAAAATTGATAAAATAAAAATAAAAGTAAAAATGGGGGAGGAATGAGAGGGGAGAGACCATTGAAAGTTAAACCTCATTTAGAAACTTTAAAAATATTATAATTGGATTTAGTCTCTAAAAGTCAGGAGAGAATATTTTATTTTAAATAATGACTATTTTAGTTTCTATTTTTGAGTTGTCAAATCCCAAAAAGGTTTTTATATTTTATTGTGAGAATTTTCTATTTAAATGAGAGTATCTATAAATTTATTATATAATATTTAAATAAGAGAGTGGTGTAATTGTGTGTCCAACAAATTGGTATAAAAATGTACTCTACAAATATAAAAATGTAAGAACGACTACAAAAATAAAAACGTAAAAAACATTTCTTATCCTTCTTTCTCTCTTTGATGAAAAAATTTTAATTCATGAAATGAAATTAGGGTTTTTTAAGAGTTTGCTTATCAATATCTTCATTGTCTTATGTGTTGCTAACATAGCCAAATGTGTGCCCTATTTGCATGTGAAAAAATGTATAAAAAACATGCTTGGCTATGTTCTAGAATGAAATAATTTTTATAGACGAAAGGGACAAAATTAGATGAAAATTTTCATTCATTAATGGAGTTGTTGTTGATGAGTGAAGAGAATTCCCTCTCTTTTCTAATGGTGTTCATATTATTTCTCTTTTCCAAGTACATTTAATTTTATCAAACAATTTCATTCGAAGTTATATTATGGTCAAAGTATAGGTAGGTGGGAATATTTGTCATCTTTTTCGACTATTTTAGGACCATACCAAATTACTCATGATACCAGACCTTAGAGAAGAATATCAACTTCATTAATAAAAAATATCAATGAAAATAGTCAGACATTAGAGATCTTAAAGCTCCCATCAATGTTTCACAAGTAAGAGAACAAACAATAAAAAAGAAGACAAAAAGAAAACAAAGAAAAACCAGAACCCAAATCCTAGTTGGCCATCGCAAGGTTGGCTTTTCTAGGAGTCAACTAGAAAAGGAAAATTAGAAATGAGGTGAAATAAACAAACAAATAAAAAAATAAGCATTGCCATCAGGCTCAAAAGTGGAAGGCATGCAAAATCATGCAACAACCCCTAGGTATTGTCCTCCAAAGGAAGCTGAGGCACTGTGCTGAAAGTAGTCCATATGAGATCAACGTATAATGGAAGCTGGGCTATGGCAAAAAGAGTTACTGGCAGGCACGTCACAGCATATATTGGAAGTGCATAAGTTCTGAGTTCTTTTTGGAGCACAAAGAAGTGGGCAGAGCAGAAGGAGACCAAGATGGCCAATATGGACAGAAAAAGAGTTGTTAATCCAACCAAAAGCTTTGCGGGCAGGTCTTTGGCAAAGTCTTTTTCTTGTTGCCTGGATGTGAGGATGGCAAGAAACATGATAGTGGAGGTGATTGAAGAGCAAAGTGCAACGAGTGACGAAATTGCAAAGAGATGAAATGCAGGCTTCAGCTCAAGAATGGGCAGTCCAGTAATGTCCATGTTGCCACCAGGTAAAGTCGTTGATGTGGCGAAAGCTACGGTTGCAATGAGTGTAGACACCACAGAGCATGAAGTGGCTGTATTGTTTAGCCATTCTCCACCCTTCTGCACCAGATCTTTGTGATTATCTGTGAAAATCTGCTGTGGGGACTCGTTATTGTTGTTGAGGATGGGGAAGAAATTTGGTGGCCTGGAGTTCCTCACATACTGCCATAAAGAGCAAATACACACAGTTCAAGTTATTGTACAAAGGAAGTAAAATCATGATGGTACTAATTAAGGTCTTCGATTAATGTCTAAGAGCTAGATTTTGTATTTTACAATGGAAACATAATGGATAATGCTTTAAGAAAAGAATGAAGTATAGACTAGAAAATTTATTTTTTATTTTTCTTCACATTTTCTTTCCTTTTATTTTTTTCTCAAAATTTTATTTCCTTGCCATTTTTTGAGAACTAAACATAGACTCAAATATGACTTGAAAAAACAAAAAGAAAAGAAAAAGTAGAGAATTTGATGTCTCTCATACCTCAAACCACTTGACTTCCCACTGCATTTGCAATGCAGCACCAGGAATGAGCCGAGGCCTATTATCAGTAAACATTGCAGCGAGATGCAACGCACTATTCCCATTATCATCCACTGCACCAAATACACTATCGGTCATGTTATTCACTCTCTTCAGTAAAACCTTATACAGATGGGGATGCCTATTCTCGACGGCCAATAGTACTATATTCTTCTTCTCTGGGCTCGCGTCATGAATGGCCATGGGGGAACAGTCAAGGATGCTCTCCACCATTTCCTTGATACCATTCTTTGCTGCAATTAATACGGGTGTCCTCAATTTTTCTGTCTCTTGATTTTTATTCTCAGTTCCTGAAAGAAGCTCATCACCCAATTTTTTCGCAGTTTGGTTGACGGCTTTACACATCGTTTGCATTAGAGCCAAATTTGAATCTGTCACAAGGTTAATTGAACATGTCATTACAAAACTTTTTTAAAGTGGATGCTTAAACCAGTTGGGCGCGCACTATAATTAATTAATTTTCAAAATTTTATATTACATGACATTAAAAAACAACCCTCATTTGGTTCCCAAAAATTGAGGAAAAATCTAAGCAAAATGAAAATAGAGAGAAAAAGTACAACAAAAATAAAAAAATAAAAATAAATTTATAGTTTATAACTTATTTTTATATACTTCTTCAAACTCATTTCACTTACTTTCCTCTATTTTATGAAGATTAAATAATTTAAAAATATATAAATTTTTATTTTTTTATTTTTTTTTTTGTATTTTTTACAATAAAACCAACAAAGAAAACATAATTTTTTTAGCATTTTTTTACTTTCTTTAGTACTTTTCAAGAATCAAACACAGTCTAAGTGTTTATGAAAATTTTTATTCTCCTTCAAATTAGCTGATTTGAAAGACAAATTACCTTCCTTGATACTTTTGTGCCATTTTTGGTTGCTTTCATTCATGGTAGGTAATCTATGAGCTTGCTCGAGTAGCTCGTGTATAAGGCCAGTAGATCTTTGAGCTTCTTCGAGTAGTTTGTGCATGAGATTAGTAGAACTTTCGACTTGTTTGTGCATGACATTACCAACTCCTTTTTCACTTGTCCCTATCATTCGTTCACAACACAAATATTAATAACAGAAGGTTCAGAAGTATTTGTACAAAGCATAAACCACCCAAAACATAGATATTACTCTTAAAAAATGAGTTATCTTAAACAAAATATCAAAATATCATTTTCATATTTTAAACTATAAACACTAATTTGGCACTTCAAAACCATCATTATTAGATGCATTTCCTTAATACTTTTTCGTGAATCAAACATCGCATTAAATTATTCAATCGGATTTAAAGTTTTTATTTTCTTACCTTCTTTGGAGCTTTCCTCATATTCCGGGACCTTTTCGGGTATCTCACCTGGCAAAACCGACCATGGAGCTTCCATCGAATTTTCCCCTTCGTAAAGGATTGTTCTGTCCGTGTATACAGGATCTTTTCCAGTGCTATCATACCAATGGCCTTTACCTTTATCAAGTAGTTTTTCCAAGATCTTAGCAGACCAAACGTGTTTCTCTTTCTTCTTCTGTATCTTGTTTATATAACTTCGCCCTTCCAAGTACATACAAAACACAAATATTGTTAAGCCTTCTACCTATATTGAATTGAATATAATAATACAGAAGTTTGGGATGGTAGCATGGTGTCCTACCTATTCCCAAGACTAGGAGAATTGCTTGGATTAGAAGCCTGATGAAGTTGAAGCAAGTATCATAGTTCACTGGAAAATTACGTAGATCATCTGGACGTTGACTCAACCCCACCTTTTTTTCATCCTCTTTACTGTGCTCATGAGCACCTGTAAAAGGAGGTTGAGTGAGGATATTTCATGAATGAATTTGTACAGAAAAACATTATTTCATAATGAATAATTAATATTGACAAATATAATTAAAATCCTATGCTCATTACCTTGACCAGGGGTGGAAGCCGGCCCTTGTTCAAAGATCGCCTGTGCAGGCGTCTCCTCATCCAAGGCCCTCCTAGCGTTTTCTGCTTTTTCTCCACCTGAAGGATTAATGCATATTTTGATAAATTTGACTATAAGGAAAAACAGTCCTTTGATGTTGTTCCAAGGCACAGGCAGCAATTTCACAAGTGTTTGCCTCTCTGCTGGATTGTCCGATTTCTTGGCATCTCCAAAATGCGTTGGAAGGACAAATATACCTTGTAAAATGACAAAGGAGTTTGGTCTTAATAATATTGTGAATGCTAAGTTGGTTGGATTGGATTTTGGTTGGGGAGAGACGTGGACATACAATGATAAATGATTTTGTCAAACAGGCTGAGGCGAGTTCCACTTCTGAATGCAGTAGGCTGACTTGCCAGGAGATGGAGAGGGCTGACTCCTTTCTCATCACGGCTGCTACCGAGATCTTTATATCTTTTAATTATTAGAAATGCTAGTTCTGTCAAGCAGAAAAACACAAGTACTGTTATTTATTAAGATTAATTTACAGAGTGCATGCATGTGCAAGACTATGATGGGTGGATGGTAATGCTTACCGAAGTGTCCTCCAGCGATGGCACAATGAAGAATTGTTTCGCCTTTTTTGTTCCTACGGTGGATATTGTCGCTATAGGAGGCAAGATCTGGTTCCCAAGCTTTATCTAGGAGGCAAATGAAAGCCTGTATCTTACCATGGCGAGCTGCCAAGAAGAGGGGGTTTTCCCCATCTTCGTTACAAATACCTACCAGATCATTGCGCTCCTTAGTGAAGCATTGGCACATTGAAACATTACCTATCGATGCTGCTAAATGGAGAGGGGTATTCCCTTTCTTGTTTTTTGATTTCAGAACATCCTCAGACTGTTGAGAAGGAGTTCTAACAAGCTCAACCATTTTTTCAACAACCCATTCTTGGTGATCCCGGACAGCTATATGCAGTGGTGTGTCACCACCTTCGGTGATCTTTTCAGGGCGGAGCCAGGGTTGTTGCTCGTATACTTTCACCGCTTCATCCCATTTGCCTTGCATAGCACAGTCGAATAAGATTCTCCTAACTTCATCATTCTTTGTAGATCCAGATCCAGTGTGTTCTGTCATATTGGAACTCTTATCACAAAGTTGATCATCTGCAATTCCTATAAATAAATTGGAGGTTAGCTAGCTAGATACCCTAATGTTAAAAAAAAAGATCATCTGCATTAATGCCTTAGAAAAAAAGATGCAAAAAAATATCGAAGTGATTATAAATGTGAAAGCTATATATCTCTTTTTCATATTGTAATTGGAATGAAAAAATAAATTAAGAACACTATACATGAAAAACAATGGATCCAATCCTTTCCCTCATTTCCATAAAGAAAAAGATAAAGATAAAGATGAAGGAAAGATTGTCTTGAATTCACGGAACACGATAACCCTAAAAATCAAAAATAAAAAAGCAAAAGTGAAAATTCTCTTTATTAAGTTCAAAACTAAAATTTCATTCTCATAAATATATATATATTACAAATTTGCCCAACTAAAAAGAAAAAGAAAAGCATTATTTTGTCTCTAGGAATACATAGATGTAGATATAAAAAAATAAAAAGTAAAAGGAAAAGAAACAAAATTACAAATGCAAAAGTTCAAGGAATGATGTTAAGCCAGTGATTAATTTAAAGCATTTCTTTTGAAAGGAAAAGTGAAGTGCTATTGACTTCTCGAAGAATATATATGACCAATAAATTAATAAAGTGAAGCAAATTAAATGAAAAGAAGCAAAGTAATAATTTCCTTTTCCTATTAGCAACTTGCTTAATAAAATGGGATAGAACCCTGGATCTTAACTTTAAGACTCAATTTATAGAAACCCATTTTATTTGAGGGGCATGTCAAAATTTAAAGTTGATGCTTTCTTATAATTAAAAGATAAAGGAAATGAAATAAAATGAAATTCAACTTATTTCATTTCCATTAATTAAACTTTTTTTTATCCTAGAAATTAGTTTAAAACATAGTATTATAGAAATTTGGAATAATAAGAACACGGTTTGGAACCTTAACTCATGTAAAAATTGAAGTTCTGATGAGGAAGAAAGAAACTTAACTATTATAAAAATCTTGTCCATGTAAAAATATGGGTCTTTCGAACAAGGTACGTTTATCTCTAATCTCAGTTTCTAAAACTAATTAGTTTTAACAGAGAAGAAAGAGGGAGGCCAAAATGTGCATTAGGTGTTCTTTTTATTTCCCTCAAAATTTAAAACCATAGAATTGTTAAAATTTCAATAATTAAACAATAAGATAAATTAGTTTTTTTCTTTTTTCAAAAGCATAAATTAAATTTGGGATTGAAACCTTTTCCTTTTCAAAAATTTTAACATTTATATGCATTTGCTAAGAAAGATAAATATGAATTAATAATAAATGTTTTTTTTATTATTCAAAATTTCAATAGTAACTTCTTTCTGTGTTATTTAAAAGAAATATGTACCATAGATACAACAACTTAACATTTAAAATTAAAGTAAATAGTACATTATGACACAAGAATCAAAGCTAGGACTTCTTACCAAATAATGAGATGTATTGCTTATAAGAAACCAAAACATAAAGTTGAAACAAATTAGAGCCAAGAAGAATACTGCAATAAGATTACAAATCATATAATTCATATAATTCCGGCAATAGGAAAATAAAATATGAGAAAATTATTTTTCTTTTTTAAATGCTATCCCAAAACTAAACATAATCATGTTTTTAAAATTTATCTGCTCATTTAATTGAAAAAGTTATTAGGTCATGATTTGCACAAATGGTTGAAGTATGACATTGTAAATATATAATTTATATTTTATTAAAATTAAAAAGAATTATAAAATATAAAATATAAAATGTATAAATAATTAAAAATTTTAAATTCTCTTGATTGCTTATGCTTAAATTATAATAAGGATAACATATAGACTTATTAATAATTGTCTATTTGTTAAAATTAAATGTATTCAAATTTAAATTGCTACATATATATATATACACTATTTTACTATGTTAAAAATTATTAATTCTTTTAACTATATTATTTTAATATTTATCATCTTATAATATAGATTTTTATTTATATTTATTTTGAAGTTTTAAAATAATGTGTATATATAATTTAAATGCATATGTGCAAACAAGAGGCGAGTCATAGCCTTCTGGTCCATGTTAGCATTTTGCCCACAAGAGGGCCTTTTCAAAATTCAAACCTAGCCTACGCATGTTTATATTATTGTAAAACAAACCATTTGAATCAATCCCACATCTAGAAGAAACAAAAACAATCTTTAAAGAATGCCACCCACACATTGATACATGTTGGTTATTAGATGCCTTACTTATGGGCGATGTTCAGGCTTGTGTTAAGTCTCGGCCCATACACTAGTTGTACTTTTGTCAAAAGAGAAAATTGTTAGTTCACGTAGGCTTGAATTAGCTGAGCCGGTCCACCAATTCAGTGGTTGGATCATGGGTGGTTCGGATCAATACCGGTCCAATTCATTTCCTATCCAATGTGGTGAACCAAACCGGATCAGGGCCCAATCAATGGTTGGACTGATCAAATTGTTTGCTACTGTTTGGTTCTAAAACATTGAGCCCAACATAAATAAAGTAGGTTATTTTTGTTCTTAGTGTAATGCATCTGCCACTTTGATATTATATTAATATGTATCATTTAAGATAGTTATGTGCCATTTATAAAAAATGGAGTAGTAATTTAATGAAATAATTACTCTCGAACTCTTCATTTTTTTTTTTCAATGCTCTTATAAACCTAAGTAGAGCATAATACGAAAGGGATCGAATAACATACAAAAGAGAGTACTTGATTCTTATTCATTATGAAAAAAATATCACAGTAACCTGATAGATGTAGCTAGGCTATTGTAAAAAATATTTCTGGAAGGCATGTTAATGCGGCAATTCTGAGTTCTTTCTGAGAACAAAGAACTGGCCAGCACAGAAAATGACCAAGGTAGCCAATATGGATGTGAAAAGAGAAGTTAGTCCAACCAAAAGCTTGCTGGGCAAATCAGAACCAAAGTCTTGTTCTTGACACCTAGATGTCGTGACTGAAAATCAAAGAGCAATAAGTCATGAAATTGCAAAGATATGAAGTGCTGTTTTCTTGGTGCCTCCTGGTACAGCTGCTGATGTGGTGAAGGCAACAGTTGCAATGAGAGTAGCCACCACCGGGCATCAATTGGCTTTGCTAGCCAGCCATTGTCCACCCTTTTGCACCAGATCTTCGTGTTCATGTGAGAAAATATGTTTTATAGTCTGGTACTGCCATAAAAAGCAAGTATATAAAATGAAAATCACGATATACCACAAAAACCAATTACTCAAAAATAGCTAGCCACTGTCCTTAGTATCTAGTGGCTGGATTTTGTATTTTACGATAGGTACATAATGAAAAAACCTTTAAAAAGAAAGAGAATTTGATGTCTCATACCTTGTACCACTTGATTTCCCATATGCAGCATAAGGAGAGAGCGAAGATGATAACCAGTAAACATAGCAGCAAGATGCAATGCACTTTTCCCTTTATCATCCACTCCACCAAATACAGTATATCTTTCAGAATATTTATCTTCAGTAAAAGCTGATACACATGGGAATGCCTATTCTCCATCGGTAGTAACACTATGTTCTTCTTCCCTGAGTCAATGCCATGAATGGCCAAGGAGTAAAGGTCAGGGCAGTTCTGTGTCCTTATAGATGGATTGAAGTTGCTACATTTCCAGCATATGCAGTGACATGCCGCCTGGCTGGAACCCTTTTTGCTGCGACTGGATTCCATTGTAATTTCATCATATGTGGATTATTCATAACAAGGTGCCACAGTGTGAGAAGGAGGATCCTACAGTATGGCAAAAAGCCTGTGGCAGTCTAGCTAGCCATAGAGCATTCTTTTTCCAACAAGAGAAAATCTTACATGGAGAGGGGAGACTCCTTGCTTGTTGGCATAGTTAACAAGTGCTTTATAAAGATGGATTATTTGAGAAGACAAATCTGTCGAGCACCACAAGATAAGTGTTCATTAGAATTATTGGACAAGAATATAAACAAAACCTATATATATTATCATCACAGCAGAAAACATATAGACAAAACCTCAAAATTAAGCATTCCTTACATTTGTGTGTGGACTAAATTGGGAAAGAATAAATGTTCACCAAAGTATTCTCCAGCCCATGCATAGTGAAAATGGTCAGTTCTGCCACATTTTGTAGAGGTGTTTCATTTTCCTTGCTCCACAAATTCGTGTTTGTGGCATGGTGAAGATGATGCCACATATATATATAGAGAAAACCAGGAACCAGCTTTGTATATGAAAATATGCGCATGGATCCCACAAATTTTTTATTCTTAGCAAATTGAATTTGATACCTTACGCCAGATTTGAGAAAGAACATTATAGACCCCATAAAAAAGCATGTCTGGCCATCACAAGGGAGAACTTTTCCTTTTTTCTTTTCCATTTTTTTCTTCTGCAAAAAGAGAAGCGTTCAGAAGCAGAACCGACACTAAATCAATACCCTGCTCCAGATCTGATACAAGAATAATAGCAAGCAGCTCTATTATTAGTAAGATTGAGATCAAAACTTTATGCATATAATTCGAGGGTATTGATTTAACGATTCTTTCCATACAATGCAATGAGATGATTAAAAATTTTGGGATGAAAAAAAATTGAAATTTATATATTAAATTTATGCCTCTGCAATAGGAAAATTAATTTATTTTATTGTGTGATTAAGAGAGGTTTAAGCACTCTGATGGTTTTATAATAAACAAATAACGATTTAATGGTTCGGTTTCAACAGGTTGGTATGAGCCTAACCCTAACCTATTCAAATACTTTCAAGTTAGTATAAGCCTAACCTGAACCTATTCAAATACCTTGCTCACTAACCTAAACCCCAAGTTGGGTATGGTTCCAAATTTCTAGTTTTTCTTATACTCCTGTTTTATTTTCAAAATTCAATCATTTTCTTGAAAATGTTATAAAAATAAAAAATAAAAACTGTCACCAAAGAAGTGAAAGTTTATTTCGAAAATGAAATTTTCTCTAATAATGTCCTTGAAGTTTATTTAATTAAAATTATTGAACTGGTGGATGAAAAATGATAAATCAGGAATAATGTGTTACCCTTTTTCTTTTGTTTTTTTCTCCACTTCGAAAGAATTTTCTCCTACTTCCAAGAAGATCGCCATTGAAATTGCTTAAATTAATTTCCTTTAAAGTTAATTTCTTCGTTCATGGGGATGATGACTGAGGAGGTACAGTTAGCGGACAAACTGTCCAACAGTTCTAGCTCTAACAAACAACTTCTACAGGTAATAAAAGAGAGAAAATTACCTAAAGGACAATCTCTATCAATTAAAGAAAGGTTTGTTAAAACTTGGTGAATACGGTTGAAAATTCAAGTCATTTCTATTCATGTGATCACTTTAACCCTTTAATTCTACTCATAATCTGCCCTTGCCTCCAAGATATCCCAAAAGGATCCTAAGATAATCATTATTCATAAAAGTTGTTGTAAACATCAACAACTAAATAGATAATGTGAAAAATAAAGCATATGCAAGGTAGCATATAATTGACTTGAGAGTGTATTTAACGTTAAAATCAACCTTAATATATGATTTTTTTTACTCTCATTACCATGCAATATATGTCATAGATCGAAAACTCATTACATCACGAAGCTCAAAGAAAAGAATATATAGAACTCTAGGATCCTCCTTGTCACAACCCCTATTTAACCTTCTTAAAAATGGGCCACATTAGATCAAAGTACAATGCAAATTAAGCCATAACAAAAAAAAAAAAAAATGTCACTGGCAGGAATTGATCTCAATTCATCTGTAAGAACTAAGAACTGCCAAGCTCAGGGAGTGATTAATATTTCTTTGTTTCTATATTAAATAATAAAATTTGGTTAGACACATCCAGGATAACCACATTAGTGGCTCACATTGGAAGTTCAAAATGGCACCTATTCACTTGATGATTTGAGTCGTATGGATAGAATCGTTTAAAAGATTTTGTATTGGTTCACCAGCATGAATTGAGTCAGTATGGATAAGGCCATTGCATTGAACATCTTGCTTGCTATGTTGGGTTTAATCATCTTATTGCATGTAGATGAAAGAATCATTAAACCTTAGTTTTCTCAAACCATTAGTAAATCAATATCCTCGAATCACGTGAATAAAGTTCTTATCTCATTCTTATTAATAATAAAGCTGTTTATGTGAGATTTAAACTTATTATGCATTTTGTTATTCCTGTACCAGATATGGAGCAAAGTACTAATTTTAATGTCAGTTTTCTTCTAAACGCTTCTCTTTTTCTTTAAAAAAAAGAAAATAAGGAAAAGTAAAAATAGAAAAGCTCTCTTGTGATGCTCAGCCATGCTTTTTATGGGGCCAGTCTCCATAATGTTCTTTTCCCAATCAGGAGCAAGCTATCAATCTCAATTTGCTAAGAACAAGTGAAGATTTGCGGGGTCCATATGCATGTTTTTCATATACAAAGCTGGTTTCCTCTCTCTCTCTCTCTCTCACTCTCTCTCTCTCTCTCTCTCTCTCTCTCTCTCTCTCTCTCTCTCTCTCTCTCTCTCTCTCTCTCTCTCTCTCTCTCTCTCTCTCTCTCTCTCTCTCTCTCTCTCTCTCTCTCTCTCTCTCTCTCTATATATATATATATATATATATATTGGCCATTTTCATTTTTCACTATGCATTGGCTGGAGAGTACTTTGGTGAGCATTAATTCTTGTCCTATTCAGTCTACATCTATAAATGTAATGAATGGTTAATTTTATTGATTTCATTGTTTTTGTCTCCTATGCTTTCCACTATGATGAGATGAATATATATAGAAGTGGAAATTGTAGGGAATTAAACCGAATTCCCAACCCGTGAGAAACAAAATTAAAGAAAACACACGCCAAAGAAAAGATAATCACACGCACAAGACAGTATTTACGTGGTTCGGCAATTTGCCTACGTCCACGGAGTTGCAGGGATATCACTATTATCAGGGAAGAATTCAGAGTACAACCTGGCGGCTACAATATTCTCTCTATATATATAACACGACAACCCCACCACACTAAAAAACCCTAATCAGAAAGGGTGGTTCCACAATGGGCTAAACGGCCCAACAGGCCTCAATAAATCTCCCATTAAAAAGCCATGCAATATTATTCGGGTCGGGTCGTCAAATTGGATCAAACAAAACTAGGCTCCACAAAGCCCAACAAATCTCCCACTTGGAGACTAGTCCAATCACCAACATCAAACCGCTATCCTCCAAGAAACAATCCCTCATCCCTACAACTCATCCTCCTGTCCTCAAGCTAGAAGACCAATTGAAGCTGCGCACAGCTTCAACTTCTCAATAGTGACACCCTTAGTCAACATGTCTGCAGGGTTCTTAGATCCACAAATCTTCTCAAGTATTACCAGTTTATCCTCAACAAGATAACGGATAAAGTGGTATTTTGTTTGTATATGTTTCGACTTTGAATGAAAAGCCGAATTTTTGGCAAGAAAAATTGCACTCTGACTGTCACTGTGTAGAATGTCCATCTCCTGCTTCTTACCCAATTCATCTAAGAAACCATGTAGCCAAATCATCTCCTTTCCAGCTTCAGTTGCTGCAACATACTCAGCTTCTGTAGTAGACAAAGTAACAATCTTCTGTAGATTTGAAACCCATGATATAGCTGTACCACCTAGAGTAAAAACAAACCCAGTAGTACTCTTTCTACTATAAATATCACCAGCAAAATCAGCATCTACATAACCCTGCAATTTCAAACTTGCACCTGTGAAGCAAAGACATGTATCTAATGAACCCTTCAGATATCTTAGAATCCACTTGACTACCTCCCAATGCTGCTTTCCAGGCCTACTCATGAATCTGCTCACAACTCCCACTGCATGTGCAATGTCTGGCCTTGTACACACCATAGCATACATCAAGCTACCAATAGCTGAGGCATAGGGCACCTTGCTCATATGGTCCCTTTCTTCTTCTGTCTTCGGTGACTATTCTTTGCTTAGTTTGAAATGGCTCCCCAAGGGTGTGCTCACTGGTTTAGCTTCATTCATGTTGAACCTGCTGAGAACTTTCTTCACATACTTTGATTGTGAAAGCTTCAATGTACCATTAGCCTTATCTCTAATGATTCTCATACCAAGGATTTGCTTTGCAGCTCCCAAATCCTTCATTGCAAATTGTTTGGACAATTGCTTCTTCAGATTATTAATCTTCTCAATGTCAGACCCTGCAATAAGCATATCATCCACATACAACAGTAATATGATGTAAGAATTGTCAAAAAACTTAACATAGCAACAGTGATCAGCTTCACATCTCTTGAACCCAATTCTATGCATAAAACTGTCAAACTTCTTGTACCACTGTCTAGGAGCTTGTTTAAGGCCATACAAGCTTTTTCTCAGTTTGCAGACTAGATTCTCTTGTCCCTGAACAATGAACCCTTTTGGCTGAATCATGTAAAGGTCTTCCTCCAAGTCACCATGAAGGAATGCTGTCTTCACATCTAACTGCTCAAGATGTAAGTTTTCTGCAGCCACCATTCCTAGTACAAGTCTGATTGTTGACATTTTCACAACTGGAGAAAATATCTCTGTGTAGTCAATGCCCTCCTTCTGCTGGAACCCTTTAACAACTAATCTGGCCTTGTAACGTTTACTACCATCATGCTCATTCTTTATTCTGTATACCCACTTGTTGTGCAAAACCTTCTTTCCTACTGGCAATTCAGTCAATTCCCATGTCTGATTCCCTAACAAGGAATCCATCTCATCCTTCATGGCTAACTCCCACTTGCTTGAATTCTCATCTTGCAAGGCTTCATCATAACACTCTGGCTCACCGCCATCAGTCAACAGGAGATAATTTAAAACAGGTGAATAACGCTGCGGAGGTCTAATGTTCCTGGAAGATCTGCGAACTTCAACTACAGGTGTACTCAGATCTACCTGTGAATTTACATTCTCCTTATCTTCTTCACCCCCCTTCTGGACAGTACTTTCAGTCAATTCATCTAAGTTGATAAACTTAGATTTCTTTTGATCTATCTCTGTAACATCTGACACTACAGTTGACCTGTCCTTGTACATAACCTGTTCATTAAATATCACATTTCTACTTCTGATGATTTTCCTGTTTTGTTCATCCCAAAACCTATAGCCAAATTTCTCATCACCATAGCCAATGAAAAAACATATTTTTGACTTTGCATCAAGTTTGCTACGAGCATCAGAATCAATATGAACATAAGAAACACAACCAAAAACTTTTAAATGTGAAAACTTCACCTCTTTACCGCTCCAAACCTCCTTAGGAAGTCTGAACTCCATGGGAACTGATGGTCCTCGGTTTATCAGGTAAGCTGCAGTGCTAACAGCATCAGCCCAAAAAGTTTTTGGTAGTCCAGCATGCAACCTCATACTTCTAGCACGCTCATTGAGAGTTCTGTTCATGCGCTCAACCACACCATTCTACTGTGGTGTCCCAGGAATGGTCTTCTCCATCCTAATTCCCTGTGCAGCACAATACTCATTGAACCCTCCATCTATGTACTCTCCTCCATTATCTGACCTCAAACATTTTACTTTCAAACCTGTTTCTGTCTCAACCATGGCCTTCCACTTCTTAAAAGTTTCAAATACATCATATTTATTTTTCAGAAAATAAACCCATACCTTTCTACTTGAGTCATCAATAAAAGTGATGTAGTACCTTGAACCTCCTAGGGATGCAACCGGAGAAGGCCCCCACAAATCAGTGTGTACTAGTTCCAATTTTTCAGCCTTCGGTGTCCTGCCAGTTTTCAAGAAGCTTACCTTTTTTTGTTTTCCTAAGATGCAACTTTCACACATGTCAAAATCAATGGATTTCAATTCTGGTAGTTTTCCTTTTGACAACAGCATCTTCATTCCTTTCTCACTCATGTGACCAAGTCTACGATGCCATAGGCTTGTATCAGTACTTGCATCAGCAACTGCAATTGTGTCTCTTGGACATGAGGTCATATACAAAGTACCAGTCTTCTTTCCACGAGCCAATACCCTAGCTCCCTTTGTAACCTTCCAAGTACCACCAACAAATAGTATTGCATGTCCTTCATCATCAAGTTGTCCAACAGAAATTAGATTCCTCCTCAGGTCAGGAATATGTCGAACCTTCTCCAATAACCAAACAGACCCATTGGGCAACGATATCCGCACGTCTCCCAGACCCACAACATCCAAGGCTGAACCATCAGCCAAATACACCTTACCAAAATCACCTGCAACATAATTCTGTATGATTTCTCGGTGTGGAGTGGTATGAAACGAAGCTCCTGAATCCAAAACCCAATCATCAAGTGGACTGTCTACTACAAGAAGTAATGCATCATGTACCTCTTCTGTTACAACATTAGCAGAATCATCTTCATTCTTCTTCTTAGGGCTTTTGCATTGCCTTTTAAAGTGACCTGTTTTCCCACAATTCCAGCATTGTACTTGTTGGCCTGATCTAGATTTGCTTCTGTTCCGATTAGAATTTCTGGAATTTGATCTACCCCGATTTGAATATCTGTCATTACCTTTGCCTCTTGTCTCAAGGTTTAGGGCAGAACCAGATCCTGAGGTTTCACCTGCATCTCTTCGGCGAATCTCCTCAGCCAGAATTAAATCTCGTATATCATTGTACTTGAGTTTTTCCTTTCCCGTAGAATTGCTTACTGCCATCCTCATTGCCTCCCAACTGTTTGGCAAAGAAGCCAAGACGATCAGAGCACGAATCTCATCATCAAAATCAATTTCTACAGACGACAATTGATTTGTGATTGTATTAAATTCATTCAGATGTTGTGCTACTGATGCATTCTCTGTCATCTTCAAATTGAACAACTTCTTCATCAGATGCACCTTATTGTTTGCGGACGGCTTTTCATACATACCGGACAAAGCCTTCATCAAATCTGCTGTGGTCTTCTCCTTTACAACATTATGTGCAACAGACCTAGACAGAGTTAACCTAATAACTCCTAGAACCTGTCTGTCAAGAAGCGCCCATTCCTCAGCCTTCATACTCTCAGGTTTTGTCCCCAAAAGAGGCAGATGCAATTTCCTCCCATAGAGATAATCTTCAATCTGCATCCTCCAATACGCAAAGTCTGTGCCATCAAACTTTTCTATTCCAAACGCCTTTCCTGCTTCCTCTACCATTGCTCCCACTCAAACCTAACCCTAGGCTCTGATACCAGTTGTAGGGAATTAAACCGAATTCCCAACCCGTGAGAAACAAAATTAAAGAAAACACACGCCAAAGAAAAGATAATCACACGCACAAGACAGTATTTATGTGGTTCGGCAATTTGCCTACGTCCACGGAGTTGCAGGGATATCACTATTATCAGGGAAGAATTCAGAGTACAACCTGGCGGCTACAATATTCTCTCTATATATATAACACGACAACCCCACCACACTAAAAAACCCTAATCAGAAAGGGTGGTTCCACAATGGGCTAAACGGCCCAACAGGCCTCAATAAATCTCCCATTAAAAAGCCATGCAATATTATTCGGGTCGGGTCGTCAAATTGGATCAAACAAAACTAGGCTCCACAAAGCCCAACACCAGTTGTAGTGCCAGCGAAAGCTTTGATGCCAATAATGTTAGTTCAAGAACACAAAGATAAAACAATCACACATACGGTACACGAGGTTTTAACGTGGTTCGGCCAACCATACCTACGTCCACGGATGAGAGATAATGATTCCACTATACAATAAAGAATATTACATAGGACAGAACCAGATACAACTATTGGGTTCCCGAAACATCCTATGTTTCCCCACTCCTTGTATCCATACCTTACTACGAGCCATCTCGCTCCACCGGGTACCTCCCGTTCTTCCTCACATCTCTATCCACCTTGTATAGTCTCTACATGCCCATCTCCATCTCATAACTTTTTCCCCTCATGACCTAGAATATTTATAGAGATATTTTCAACAACCTTCCTTATTCTATAAGGAAGTCTAATATTATAATAATATATCAACCTAGAAATATTCTATATAATATTCTTTACAAAAAGGAATCTATACTAATTAGGAATTTGGGACACTTCCTAACAATCTCCACCTTTGACCAAATTCCATGAAGTTAATCTTTAATCTCTCCATGACACAAACCTTTTTGTATCATATCACCACGAGAGAGCAATCGACTCCACCTTCAGTGAAAATTCCTTTTGTTTTCATCTTGTGTGCTTTGTGATCTTTTGCTCTTCCAGAAATCTTCAACCCAAGCTCTGATACCAGTTGTAGTGCCAACGAAAGATTTGATGCCAACAATGTTAGTTCAAGAACACAAAGATAAAATAATCACACATACAGTACATGAGGTTTTAACGTGGTTCGGCCAACCATGCCTACGTCCACGGATGAGAGATAATGATTCCACTATACAATAGAGAATATTACAGAGGACAGAACCAGATACAACTATTGGGTTCCCGAAACATCCCATGTTTCCCCACTCCTTGTATCCATACCTTACTACGAGCCATCTCGCTCCACTGGGTACCTCCCGTTCTTCCTCACATCTCTATCCACCTTGTATAGTTTCTACAGGCCCATCTCCATCTCATGACTTTTTCCCCTCATGACCTAGAATATTTATAGAGATATTTCCAACAACCTTCCTTATTCTATAAGGAAGTCTAATATTACAATAATATATCAACCTAAAAATATTCTATATAATATTCTTTACAAAAATGAATCTATACTAATTAGGAATTTGGGACACTTCCTAACAGAAATGACACTTTTCATAGAACCCAGCAACTTTGTTTTTTTTTTTTTTTTATTCTGTTGAACACTAATTTTGTTGCGCTTGACAGATTTGGCTTTTCAAATAATCTATCTTTATAAGCCTTGTTAACTATGTCAACAAGCGAGGATTCTGCCCTCCCCTTGCAGTAAGATATTCTCTTGTTGGAAAAAGCATGCTCTATGGCTAGATTTTCTCCTTGTACTTACACCATGGCGTGCACCTTGTTAGAATAATTTATACATAAGATGAAAGTAGAATGGAATCCAGGTCGCAGCAAAAAAGGTTTTAGCCAGGCATGTCACTGCATATGCTGGAAATGCAGCAATTTCAATCCATCTGTAAGGACAAAGAACTGCCCTGTACAGAGAATGATCAACATGGCTGCTATGAGTATTAAGAGAGACCGCTGACCTCAACAAAAGCTTCCTAGGCAGGTCTCTACCAAAATCTTTCTCCTTTGTAAGGTGAGAATGGCAAGAAATTTACGTGACCACAGAGTTCACTGAAAAGCAGAGGGCAACAAGTGATGCAATTTCAAAGACAAAAAAAATGCGGGGCTGCTCAAGGATTGATGTGCCATTGTCTCCATTTTTGCCACCTGTAGTGACTGCTTTGCCAAAGGCTACAGTTGCCATGAGGGCTGCCACAAAGAAGCATGAATGGAGGTGCTATGGTTAGCATCACAGAAACTGATATAGCCTTATTCCAAGATGTCCTTAGTTTTGTTTTTCGAAAGACTTAAAACATAGAACATAGAAAGGAACAAATTTAAAGTTATACCAACTCTTAAGACCTATTATAAAATGTCCTTAGTCTTCTCATGGTCTCTATCCATAAAGTACTTCATAAAATCTGGTATTAACCTAAATTGGATTTAATGCAGTATATGGAAGGATGTCCTCAGGAAGAAAGACAAAGATCTCATGGAATATGGCTATCTAGCACCTTTGGTTCATGTTCCTTGGTGTCAGCATTCATGGCAACAGTTGCCTTTGACACATCAGCCACTGTCTGAGCGGCAACAATAGAGACAACGGCAAACCGACTCTGGAACAACAACTAGCATTTTGTGTCTTTTTTATATCATATATATTGCTCTATCCTCGTCACTGACATTGGTGGTACCAAGAGAAGAATTACGTTACAGGCTTGCTTGGGAAGCTTTTTCTGGGCTTGAAATCTCTCTTCCTATGCATATCAACCGCATTGACCACTTCCTGTGCAGGATATTTCTTAGTCCTTACAGACTAATTGAGAACGTTGCATTCCGGCAGATGCATTGACATCCCTGCCAGTTACATTTTTTGTTATGGCTCAGTGTCCGTCATATAAATATGCTTTGATCTTACATTATGTGCTACAAGGAGGATCCGTACGGTTCTAGATTTTCCTTTCTTTTGAGTTTGAATTATGAATATTAAGATCTTGTAAGCCATGGTACCACCATTTCTTTTTTAAAAAATGTGAAAACTAAGGAAGTTACTGTTGGAACTTTGAATGGAATATTAAAAGTAACAAGTATTTCAAACTATATTTTCTTTCCATGCATATTGATTTTAAAATTTTTGAAAGGGAAAACTCAAATTATGCCCTTGAAAAGAAATTTTATTTTATTTTATTTTATTTTTTATTAAATAAGCTTTAAGCAAACTGATGGTTTTCAACTGGGAAACAAAAAGAACATTAAGGGCAACCTTTTTACATAATCCCTCTTTCTTCTCTTTTGCTACATTACTTAGGTTTGCACTAAAGAAGAGGATGAAGAGAATGATTTTGAATGAAAAACAATAGTGATTTTTCCATGGTTTTAAAAACCGGACCGGACTGGCCGGTCGAACCGTCGACCGGTGAACTTTCCGATTCGGTCCGTTTCAATGGACCGTTTGTGGTCGAACCGGCATTGAACCGTTCAAATCGACGGTTGGACCGTCGAACCGGACAAACCATCCGGTTTTTTGCAAACCGGTTACACCTTAGAAACAATATTTTTTTTTTACTATGTAAAAGGCCCATTCCAGGCCCAATCTAAGGTCTTCCTTTTTCCAGGTCCCTAGACCTTGTCCAAAGCCCAATTTGCTGCCATTTTTCATTTTAAAATAACACTTCAAATTGGGCCATGCTTCCAGGCCCAGCTTGCTAGCTTGTTTGGATTGAAGGCAAGTGGGAAGCTATTTATAGAGCACATGGAGCACATAAAATTCATGTGCTTCCGATGTGGGATTGGGAATGAGACTCATTAGAGGAAAACTGAGGGTTGGACGCACGGAATTTGATTTTATTTCAAATTTTTATCATATAAAATCTTTTAAAAAAAATGTAAATATTTAAATTCATGTTTATTTTTATAATAATAATTATAAAAAATAATATAAATTAATTAATATAATAATTTTAAAACAATAAAATACAAAGACAAAAAGATAAAATTAAATATTATAAATTTTTTAATCTTAAATATATATTCTTTCTTAAATATTACATATTTCTATTTAATCAAATTTAAAATATTAAACTTTATCATTTAATTTAATTTAATATACCAAATATAAAAATCAAACATTATTAAAACTAGTAATTTTATATATTTTTAATTTTTATAATTATTTTTAATTTTATATAATATATAAATTATATATTTAATTATTTATTACATCACCGGTTCAATAGCGGTTCGACCGCCGGTCCAACCAGTGAACCGTGAACCGATAATTTTTCCGGTTCGATCACCAGTCCGGTTTTTAAAACATTGGATTTTTCATTGCAGAAAGTGTACAAATATATACAAAAGATGAGAAAAAATTTGGAAGGAAGACAATCATGTTGCTACCTTGATTCAAGGGATTTGTTGGTCGACTTCGTAGCAACTATACACCCATAAGGAACTCCCAACGGTGATGAAATTAGAGATGATCCTTGAGAGCATATTTTGGAGTTGGCTGGCTGGAGTGGAGCCGGTTGTCAACAAGTATGCAAGGCTGGCTGAGAGTTTATCATCACCATGATTAGCATCATTTTTGGAATTAATATGATTCTTGGAATCATTCCCATCATTAGTTTTATCATTACTATAGCAAACCTAAGGTCACTTTCGCTATCCTACTTTAGGTTTCTAAACTTATTTGTACAAAAGATCATGGGAGAGAACTTCAAGAAACTGTTCACTCCCTAGCATATTTTACATTTTGTACGTCGATCAAAGTTTTCAATCACAAACATTCATCCATTTCATCTCAATTAATTCACCTCTTATACCTCTTCCTCCAGTTTCTCAAATCTTCCACATCCCTCTCAATGGGCCTTGAGTCCGTTCAATTCTCTCTTAGGTTCATCACCCAATACTTATCCGGTTACTACAAATTTAAAGTTATTGTGCTCGGGGGCTCGACAAAGAATTATCAACCAAGTTACACAATCAGGCTGAACTACTAAAAATTTTCAACCTTGTAACAGTTCCCAATTGGACTATACTGCTCAAGCTTAGTAAAGTTGGCCTCTGTGCTAATACAATAGTTGTAGCAGGTCAAGCTGTCAAAAAAACTGGATGATGAGTTTTATATAGATCAAAAAAGGAAAAAAAAAAAATGAAGAGATGGGAAGATTGGTGACATCAAAATCCTATTTTGCTTTTTTATTTCACGTGACAATGTTTTCTTTCTTTTTTTTTCTTTTTTTTTCTTTTTCTTTTTCTTTAAGAAAATGACAAAAATGATTGGATCCATCATTTTTCAGTGTAATGTTATTAATTTATTTTTTCATTTCAATTACAATATGAGAAAGAGATAACTTCCATATTTTTTGTATCTTTTTTTTCTTTTACAATAACAAGGCATTAATGCTTTCGTGATTAATATGAAATATAAAACTCTTTTTGCAAAATGTTTTACGGGATATTGATGTACTGCCCTGAAGAAAATGGTGAGATGACAAATTAAATTAAGGGCTAGGCAGCTTAAAGATGAAGTTAAAACAATATGATATTGATGTACTAATCCCAGATTTGGAGCAAGGTATCTAGCTAGCTACCTCCCATTTATTTATAGGAATTGCAGATGATCAACTTTGTGATAAGAGTTCGATATGACAAAAATCACTGGATGTTCAAAGAGCGATGAAGCCAGGAGAAACTTACTCAACTATGCTCTGCAAGGCAACTAGGATGAAGCGATGAAAGTATACCAGCAACACCCATGACTCCACCCGGTAAAGATCACCCCAGGCGGTGACACAGCACTGCATATAACTGTCTGGGATTGCAAAGAAAGCTGGGTTGTTGCAAAAATGGTTAAGCTTGTTAGAGATCATCCTCAGCAATATGAGGGTGTTCTAAAATCAAAAGACGAGCAAGGGAATACCCCTCTCCATTTGGCAGCAACGATAGGAAATGTTTCAATGTGCAAATGCATTACTAGGGAGCCCAATGATCTGGTAAGTATTGGTAATAAAGATGGGGAAAACCCCATCTTCTTGGCTGCTCGCCATGGTAAGATAGAGGCTTTCCTTTGCCTCCTATGTAAAGCTTCGGAATCAGATCCCGATTCCTATATCTACCGTAGGAATAAAAAAGGCGAAATAATTCTTCATTGTGCCATCGCTGGTGGACACTTCAGTAAGCATGTCCATCCACCCATCGTAGTCTTGCACATGCATACACTCCGTAAATTAATCTTAATAAATAAATAACAGTACTTGTGTTTTTCTGCTTGACAAGAATTAGCATTTCTAATAATTCAAAGATATAAAGATATATGTAACACATTGTGTGAGTGTTTAGCTAGGTTGGCAATTCCGAACAAAATCCCTAAGTGTCCCCTAACTCGGCTTTCCAATTCCTCTTCAGACCACTTGACTTTGAAGACTAAGACTTTGCTAAGAGGTCAAGGTATGTGGTCGAGTGTGTGGTGATTAAATCTGAATTAGCCGGGTTTTTAATCTTTAAATGTGTTAGAAAGTTGGGAGAAATGGTTTTTGGTGCAAGACTTTTATTCCCCTATTTCTGGATCGATCCAAGTGCAGGAGTGGATCGATCCAAGTGCAGGGGTGGATCGATCCAACTAATTTTTTTTAGATCAAATCTCAGTCATTAGATTAAGGTCTTCTCTTTACTCTTTAAAAAACAATCTTCTCTCATTTTTCTGAAGAGGGACTGTAGAAAACGTGAAGAGAGCAGCCACTCCATGTGTTCTTCATTTTCTTATCTTGTTTTCCTAATTTGGGGTTTTTGATTGCAAAGAAAATCCACTTCTTTTAATGTTTTCCAAAAAAGTTTTTAATGGATTTTCTTGAGCAATAAATGGGTTGATTCATTCCTTCATTCATATCTCAATCTCTCATTCTATTTGGGTTTGTGCAAAAACTCATTTTTCTTCTTATGTGGATTCAAGAAGAAGACGAGATTGAACTTGGTGCAGACTCCAAGTGTGCTCCGAAAGATGAAGGTGAGAAGCTGAAAGTGAAGGTACTAGTCAAATGGTCCGAGAAGAATTGGTTGGCTTGAGCTAGGTAAAACCTTGTACTCGGTTTTTATTCTTCATAGTGGAGTTTTTCAATCGGTGGTAGGCCCGTGGTTTTTGATCTCTTTAGAGGTTTTCCATGTTAAAATCCGGTGTTAATTGTCTCTTTCTCTTACTCTACACTTTGATTTAATTTCTGTTTTTGATATCATTGATTACTTAGGTATACATGTTGAATGGAATAAATATGAGGTGATATAAGTGTGATGATCCATGGAATATCCTTAATAATTTTTCTGTTCATTTTGGTTAATGATATCATGAAATGAATTGATGTGAGTTGAAGAGATAATTGTTCTTTTGATTTATTTTTGAGGATTGTTGAAGCATTTGCATGTGGTTTGCATTTATAAATTGTTGGGAGAGTGTTGTTGCATACATTCTTGCTTGTGGATGTTATGCTTTGTTGAATAGTTGTCAGAAGAGAAAGTTCTTGACATTGAGAAAGTCTAAGGTTAGGTAATCTTTATTGGGAGATTTTTTAAATTGTTCTACAACACCTATTCACCCCCCCCCCCCCCCCCCCCCCCTCTAGGTGTAGTCCATTATTGAGATTCACCTTTTCAATTGGTATCAGAGAAGGTTTTTAAAGAAAAAATCATTTTCTGTCCTTGAATCTCAATCATGGAACCTCATCAAGAGGGAGCTTCCATTGGGAGACCACCATTTTTAACCGGCGAAAATTATTCTCATTGGAAAGTGAGAATGCAATATTTTCTCAAAATGCAAAGTGAAAAAGTTTGGAACGCCGTTGAATTTGGTTGACCAACTAATATTATCAAGGTGTTGGATAGAGAAGGTAGACCAACTAATATTATCAAGCCTAAATTAGAATGGGATAGAAGTGAAAATGAAGCAAGTGAGAATAATGCTAGAGCCATGTACTCCATTTTCAATGCCATTAGTACGGATGAATTCCATAGGATTGCTACATATACTTCGGCTAAGGAGGCTAAGGATATCCTCCAAGTGACTCATGAAGGAACTAATGCCGTGAAAGTGTCCAAGCTTCAAATGTTGACATCTAGGTTTGAGACCATTAGGATGGATGATCATGAAACTTTTGGAGAATTCCATGCAAAATTGAAGGACATTGTGAATTCTAGCTTTAATCTAGGTGAGCCCATCCCTAATTCTAAAGTGGTTAAAAAAATTTTAAGATCTTTTCCGGAGAGATTTAGAGCTAAGGTCACCGCCATTGAAGAGTCTAAGGATGTGGATTCCTTGAAGATAGATGAACTTGTAGGTTCCCTCCAAACCTTTGAGATGACTCTTGTGTCACCTAGGAAAGCTAAGGGAATTGCTTTAAAAGCTATTAAAGAAGAGTCCCTAAGTTCCGAAAGTGAAGATGATGAGAAAATGTCGGAGGATGAGCTTACTAAGTTTGCTAAAAATATTCAAGAAGTACATGAAATTCAGAAAAGCCAAGAAAAAATCAAATGATGGTAAAAAATGGAGGAACTCAATTGGAAAAGAGAAAAAAATAGAGAAATGCGTGAAAAAATAGTTGAAAATTGAGTGCTTTAAATGTGGGGGAAATGGTCACTATGCATTTGAATGTCCCTCAAAGAAAAATGATAAGAAGGTCATGCAAGTTACTTGGAGTGACTCCGAGTCTAATCAATCAAGTGAAAAAGAATCCAATGGAAGTGAGGAATGCACTAACTTCATAGCCTTTGCTGCAAGTGTCAATGAGGAACCTCTTTTAAAAGAAGCTTCAAGTGAGTTAAGTGAGTCAAGTGACTCCAATGATGATGACATGAGTTTTGATACAGTATATGAGACTTTGTATAAGGAGTGTTTGAGCCTTAAACAAGAACAAGTCAAGTGGAAGGCTTCTAAGAAGATTTTAACCAATGAGGTTGATGTTTTAAAGGGAGAAAAGAATGTCTTGCTTGATACAATTGCATTTCTTGAAAATGAACATTTGGAAGTGAAGGAAATATGTGATGTGTTGAAAAGTGAAAATCAAATGTTCGAGGATGAGTTAAGTCTTAGGAGGGAAGAGTTACATCCTAGCTCTAAAAGACTTAATGAGTTGATTAATTTAGGGCGTAAATCTTTTGATAAAAGAGGCTTAGGATTTCTTGGTGGAAATGCTACTCCAAGTAGTAGTAAAACAGTTTTTGTTAAGCCTTGTGAAAAAGGATTTCCTAAGAAAACTCAGTCTCAAATCAAGTTTCATTGCAATCATTGTGGAAAAATGGGACACGCTTTTGATAGATGTTATGCAAGATTGTTTGATAATTTTCAAAGGAAGTTGACTAACCTAATGAATCAATGTCATGCTTTGAAGAATAAGTTGTTGAATGAGAATAAGAGAGTGTCCAAGAAGAGCTCAAATATCTCTCATAATGGTGAGTTGAAAGGAAGCACTTTGAATGAAAAGACAAAAGTCTCAAATGTTAAACAAATTTGGGTGAAAAAGAATGAGTTGAAGTGTTTTGTTGTCCATACCACACTTAGAGCTAGTGAGTCACACTCATGGTATCTTGATAGTAGATGTTTACATCATATGACTGGAAGTTCACATCATATGACTGGAAATAAATCTTTGTTCACTTCATTCACTGAATTTGATGGAGGAAATGTGACATTTGGAGATGGAAATGTGGCTAGAGTGAAAGGCAAAGGTACCATTTGTGCCCCCAACATTCCCAATCTTGAAAAGGTCTTATATGTTGAAGGTTTAAAGGCTAACTTAATTAGCATAAGCCAAATGTGTGAGAATGAGTTCAATGTCCAATTTTCACAAAATCTTTGCAAGGTGTTTGACTTGAATGATGCATGTGTGATGATTGGCTTGAGAACTTGTGATAATTGTTATGTTGTTAGTCCAAAATCTCCTTCATCATCTTCTATTGTGTGTGGAAGTTTTAAAATTGCATGTGTTAGTCACTTGTTGCAACATAGATTGTTGCAAAATGAAAAAGAACATCCCATTATAAAAGTTAGGATTGACGGTGGGAGAAATTTTGATGATGCCAATGTTGTTGATAGGTTAAAGAACCATGTTCTTCATTCTAGATCAAAACATGTGGACATTAAGCATCACTTCATTCAAGACTTGGTAGAAAACAAGGTTGTTTCACTAGAGTTTTTCCCTATAGAGGTTCAAATTGCTAACAATGTTACTAAACCTTTGGATGTTTCTAGGTTTGAATCACTTAGGAGCCCCATAGGTCTATATACTCTCTGTTAACTGCCTCTAGAACTTGTCTAGGACTTTCTTCCTACATATCTTTGAGTCCTAGGTGTCTTTTCAAGTTCCAAAGTGTCCTTTTGGTGGTGTTCTTTTTGTTTTGGTTCAATTTTTTCTTCATTTTTCATAAATTTTCAACATTTGCTAAGTTCATGAGAGTGGCATGCTTACACTTTTGTTTAAAAGTTAAATTGATTCATAATGATCTTAAAAGCTTCCAGATGTTTTTATCTCCATGGCTTGATTGATAAACATGATATTGAATCCTTGCTATTTTGATTTGATTAGATAAACCACAAAAGGTTAGCTTCATTTCTTTTAAGTGAGTAACAGCTCATGGTTGAACCTTGTGATTACATAAATGGTGAGTAATGTTTTTTATAGTCTAAATGCAAACTTATGTTTATCTAATGAGCATTAAAAAGTGAGTAAAGTCACCTGGAATATCCTTGAGTGTTTAAGATTATTCTTCCTTGATTGTTTGCCCTCTCTTTGAAATTAAAAAAAAAAATGAAAAGGGAAAAGAAAAGAAAAAGAGAAATATTAAGCTTCCCAGAATGGTTATGACTTCTTGGCAATGTTTCAAGAGTTAAAAAGTCTCCATTGCAAAAGTGGGACATCCCTTATGTTGTTATGTTGTAAAGGTCACCTTAGTGATCCTCAAGTAAAAAATAAAATTTAAAAATAAAATAAAAAATCGATCCTAAGGGTGAAGCTCATGTTTGTGTAATCATTTCAATGCTTAATGTGAAAAACAAACGATGTATGAATTTTTTGGGATGTGAATAGGCCGTGTTAAACAAAAATCCGGCCAAGAGAGGTGCAAATTGACTTCTTGGAATATTATCTTGAATTTTTCTAGGAAGGAAGTGTGTCTTGAAAATGATTTTTTGCTTTATGGGTGAATATAGGTTTATAAGAGGAAAGAAATTAATATTCTCACTATTTTATGGCGTCATGAGTAAGTCTTCTTTGAGCTTAAGCTTCCTTGTTAGAGTGTTGATAATCATTTGTTTTTTACCTATTCATTTGATAAATGTGGAAGGTTCTTCAATCTTTATGTTTATTAATTTTGTCTGAAGTTAAGCTCTTGGTAGCATTCTTGTTCAATATGAATCAATTCTAACTCCTTGATTGAAAGATAAGTATGTCATTCTATTGTATCTTAGCTTTGGTGAATCAAAATTTTAAATTTTTAGAAAGCTTGTGGGTGTGTTGTTTTTTTGTGTCTTATTGTCAGTTTTTTTGTCTAAGTCATTTTTCAGTAGGGTGTCGATCGATCTGCTGAATTTGTGGATCAATCCACTATGTGCACAGTCTTGTGATCGAGAGCCCTTGAACAAAACCTGGATCGATCCACCAAGATCGATACCACTTATCTCTTAGTGAAGAAAATTCTTGTTTTGTCCTTGGTCTTGTGAGTTTTTAAAGGGGGTCTAAGGGGTAAAATTGTCATTCAGTGTAAAAAAAAAAAAAAAGTCAAAATCCCCAATCTTTAAAAACCCCTTTTTCATTCTCAATTGAGCCCTAATTTCAAAATCTTTCAAAAAGAGTCTTCATCTTCTTCTTCTTCTCTTCTTCATTGCTCAAGCTTCCACCGCCATGGCTGCTGAAATTCATTTATGATGAAGTGCTCCTCTATCATCATTCTTTTCAACGTCGGAAATCTCTACATCAATGTTTCATTGGCATCATTTTTTTCTAGAAAGGCTCATTCACAGGTTTCTTAGCTTAAGTTATCTTCTTCAGGAACCTTGGGTGTTCAGTTTGTCCATTTTTCTCTCCACCATTAGCTTAATCTAGATGCTTTCTTTTTGTGGAATCCTTTCACAGGAGGTTTTTTTTTTCTTATTTGGAGTTTCATTTTTGCCTTGGATTGTTCTTGGTTTCTAGCAATGTTAATCCTAGGCTTTGTTTGCTCATTGTGAGTGCTCTCTATACATTTTCATGCTTGGAATCTATTTTCATGGTGATAAAGCATCTTTTGGAAGTTTTTAAATGAAACCATGTGAGGAGATTTAAGGGGAGTTTCGTATATCTTATGATGGAAGTTATGGGGAGATTCTTGTATCCTATATTTTTTTGGGATGTTGATATGGATACTTGTGATATGTGAATACTTGATTTTTGGGTATTTGACATTTTGTTGATTTGGATGTGAGATAGAATTACTATTGAATTGTCATCCATTTGTTTTTTTTTCTTGAATAGAAAGGGGAAAATTGTGGCCCTTTGTCTCTTTCTAGGACAAAAAGGGGGAGAGACATTGCAATTATTATTTTGATGATTGGATATCCACATGTTGATGATTATTTTGGATATTGGATATTTTGAGATACATGTTGATATGTGATCTTGTCTCATTTGGATTTGAATATACATTAAACTTTTTGGATATACTTGTTGATATATGATGTATATTCAGTTGCTTTACACAGGTGCTACTAATTGTTTTTTTTTGTGAGCTTCAATTACAGGTTTTGTAGTACCTAGGTTGTGGTTTTGAGTGAGTGAATGAGTGGCCTTGTATGAGAGTTGGGTGGGGCTTACTTACTTGTACTCATTCGTGTTGTAAAGGGTTTTGTCCCAGAATTGCCAAAGGGGGAGATTGTGAGTGTTTAGCTAGGTTGGCAATTCCGAACAAAATTCCTAAGTGTCCCCTAACTCGGCTTTCCAATTCCTCTTCGAACCACTTGACTTTGAAGACTAAGACTTTGCTAAGAGGCCAAGGTATGTAGTCGAGTGTATGGTAATTGAATGTGAATCCACCCGGTTTTTAATCTTTAAATGTGTTAGAAAGTAGGGAGAAATGATTTTTGGTGCAAGACTTTTATTCCCCTGTTTCTGGATCGATCCAAGTGCAGGGGTGGATCGATCCAACTAATTTTTTTTAGATCAAATCTTGGCCATTAAATTAAGGGCTTCTCTTTACTCTTTAAAAAGCAATCTTCTCTCATTTTTCTAAAGAGAGACTGTAGAAAACGTGAAGAGAGCAGTCACTCATGTGTTCTTCATTTTCTTATCTTGTTTTCCTAATTTGGGGTTTTTGATTGAAAAAAAAAACCCAAGGACAGATTAGCAATCCTTGACGAGCAGGAAAATTTGGGGGAAGATTGAGGGCAGGAATGTGAGAAAAGCTCCGAAGAAAGTATGTTTTCGTTGCTAATGAAGAAAATAAAGAAAATATTCTAAAACTTCCTCATGTCCCTAAACTTTTCATGTTTTGATAATTAAAATTTCTTAAATATTAGATTCCTTTTCAATATCCTAAATGGACTCCTAACACAACTTCCTAATTTTACTTTCTTTATAATAAAAACTTTAAATCCAATTGAATTGTTTAATGCCATGTTTGATTTGAGGAAAAGTATTGAGTTTTGAAGTGCTAAATTAGTGTTTAGATTTTAAAATATGAAAATGATATTTTAATATTTTGTTTTAGATATATGACTCATTTTAAAAATAATATCTATGTTCTTTGTGGTTTATGCTTTGTACAAATACTTCTAAACCTTCTGGCTTTTGAATATTTGTGTTGTGTGTGATTGACAACTCAAAGAAGTTTGAAGCCCCATGCACAAACTACTCGAAAAAGCTCAGATGTCTATTGACCTCCTGCGCAAGCTACTTGAGCAAGCTCAAACAAATAGATTACCTACAGATGATAGGAGTCTCACAAAAGGTAATTTCTCTTTCAAATCAGCTAATTTGAAAGAAAATAAAAATTTTCATAAAAATCTAGGTTATATTTGATTCCAAAAAAATACTAAAAGGAGTAAAAAAAATACTCAAAAAAATTATTTTCTCTTGATTCGTTTTACCATGGAAAATGTAAAAAAAAATAAAATATAATTAAAATTTGATTAGAAATTTATATATTTTAAAATTATTTAATTTTCATATAATAGAGAAAAAGTAAGTGAAATGAGTTTGAAGAAGCATACAAAAATCAATTACAGACATTTTTTATTTTTTCTTTTGATTTTCTTTCCTTTGAATTTTTCCTCAAAATTTTTGAGAACCAAACATAACCATATTGTTCTCAGGTTATTTTTGTAATGACATGTAATATAAAATTTTGAAAAATTAATTCATTTTATTTAAGTAGTTATTTAAGAAAATTTTATCTTTAATTTTTTAAAAAAAAATAGTCTTATGATGGACTATGACTGATCAAAAAGTCACACATGCATGCAGATCCTAGACAACAGCTGGAGAACAAAACTGACAAGCAGAATGGAAAGGATCCTAACATATACATGTCACCATTGTTAGTTGCAGCAAGACATGGTACCACAGAAATGGTGGAGAAAATCCTTCAAATTCAACCGGCAGCCATTCTGGAAGTGGACCCAGCAAATAAGAACATATTTCTATTGGCAGCGGAGCATAAACGTTTCGAAGTACTCGAGCTCTTACGGGAGAAGTTCAGTAATATGAAGAGTGCATTTCGTGCAGTGGACAATATGGGGTATAATGCATTGCATGCTGCTGCCAATTATAGGCCTGGGCGTTGGATTGGCATTCCGGACGGTTTGCAAATGCAAGTGGAAACGATTCTATTTGAGGTACACAATTCCTTTTTAACCTAGCTACCATTCTAACTCCATTGCAAAATACGAAAAGAAGTTTGTATAGAGATGATAATGGGGTGGAATTCACTATTTTCAAGACCGTGAAGAAGTCAGTGCCAGAATATATCTTAGGTGGCTCCAATAATGAGAAAATGACCCCAAAGGAGGTATTCGACCACACACACGCAAAGCTCGTAGAAACATGCAGGAAATGGCTTAAGGACATCTCCAACCAATGCTCTGGCCTAGCGGGAATCATTGCATCCGTTACCTTTGCTACATCAACTTCTATACCTGGCGGTGTCACCGAAAAGGACAGACCTAAACTTGAAAACCAGCTAGGGTTTACAATCTTTGCAGTTTCATCACTCATTGCTCTTTCCTCCTCAGTGACCTCGGCCGTGGTGTTTCTCACCATTGCCAACTCCAGGCATGAAACGGGACATTTCGCTAGGAAAGTGCCAAGGATGTTTTTCTTTGGCTTCTTCACTCTCTTCATATCAATAGCGGCAACGTTGATATCCTTCTGTGGGGCGCACATCTATATCCTTGGATATAAACTGAAGTATGCTGCAATTCCACTCTATGCACTCGTAGTCCTGCCAACAAGAGTCTTTTCTCTGGCGCAGTTTCGTAAGTCCTGCCTCCAACTTGCATTGGCCACCTTCGAGATGAACGTTGACGGCAGTGGCTGACTTAATGTGGGAAGGGGAACAGATGCCCTTACTGAAAAAGACCCCAAAAAAAAAAAATGTCTTGTTGTTGTTGCCCGTGCAAAACACCACCAGCTAAGGCTAATTATGGTGATTATTTGTAATAAATTTGTTTAACCAAGTTCATGGGTGCCTAAACACAATTTACTATAATTTAGACCACTGTGGTCTTCCACTCATCCAGTCATTTAAAGTCACTTCAAAGCTTAAAAGGTGTTTGTAACAAAATGAAGTTTTCATTAATAAATAAATTTATTATGATTTCTGAATCTTATTTTTGTCCTTCTATTAATTTATCATAATTCATGTCATACATGATTTGAGTGCACTAAATAATTCATGTCATAGGTTCCTTTTAATATGGTAATTAAATAATTCACAATTGATATGTAGATTTAGGCAATCCATCATAGAATTAATATGGTGCATTACACCCTAATTAAAGAAAGGATTTGTCTTAATCATCAAAATTATTTTTTTATAATGAGTGCACTAGTATGTATGATTATATATTGGATAAAATCTATGGTATATCACGACATTGATTATCAGGCAATTATGATTCACTAAATTAAAAGTAGCCTTCACCCCTTTAAAGAGGATTTCACCTCCTCTCGTGCCAGGATCCAGGAAAGAGAGTAATCAAGTGGAAGACTATTTGGTTTTCAAGATCTACAACACATCTTCTTCTACTGGAATTGATTAGGAACATCCAAATCATAGGTATAACCTACCATAGCAATATCGTTCTCCTCCCCATTTATATTTCCTCTATTTAGTATTAGTGGACATCAACAACAACAAGAAATATATAACTAACTAGTTTTATTATTAGTGTAAACATCAATAAGTAAATGGAAAATGAGGTGAAAACAATTTAGTATTAGTAAACTGTAAACATCAACAACTAAATGGAAAATGGGAGAAAATTGAGAGCATATGCAAGAAAGAATATAATTGACTAGTTTGAAAGTGTATTTAACACTAAAATCAACCTTAATATATGATTTTTACCTTCATGACCATGCAATATATATGACATCAATCGTTTACTCATTACATCATGAAGCTCAAAGAAAAGAATATATAGAACTCCAGGGATCCTCCTTGTCACAACTATTTCACCACCTTAAAAATAGGCCAAATTAGATCAAAGTACATTGAAATTAAGCCATAACAAAAAAAAATGTTGTTCGCGGGAATAGATCTCAATTCGTCTGTAAGAACTGAGAACCGCCCAGCTGAGGGAGTGATTAATATTTCTTTGTTTCTACATTAAATGATCAAGATTTAATTAGACACATCAAGGATAACCACTGGCTGGAAATGATCTCAATCGTTTGTAAGAACTAAGAACTGCCCGGCTAAGGGAGTGATTAATATTTCTTTGTTTCTATATTCTATTATCAATATATGGTTAGACACATCAAGGATAAATACATTAGTATTTCTTTGTTTTATTCCTGTATCAGATGATCAGGAGCAAGTACTAATCTTACTGTCAAGTCTTCTAAATGCTTCTCTTTTTTCAGGAAAAGGAAAAATAGAAAAGCTCTCCTGTGATGCTCAGCCATGATTTTTGATGGGGCCGGTCTCCATATGTTCTTTCGGGGTCCATATGCATGTTTTTAATGGACAAAGCTGGTTCCTGGTTCTCTCTCTCTCTCTCTCTCTCTCTCTATATGTATATATATATATATATATATATATATAAAATCTCTGCGGGGCTGCTCAAGGATTGATGTGCCATTGTCTCCACTTGGTTCATGCTCCTTGGCGTCAGCATTCATGGCAACAGTTGCCTTTGACACATCAGCCACTGTCTGAGCGGCAACAATCGAGACTACGGCAAACAGACTCTGGAACAACAACTAGCATTTTGTGTCTTTTTAATTTCATATATATTGCTCTATGCTTGTCACTGGCATCAGTGGTACCAAGAGAAGAATTTCGTTACAGGCTTGCTTGGAAAGCTTTTTTCTGGGCTTGAAATCTCTCTTCCTATCCATATCAACCACATTGATCACTTCCTGTGCAGGACATTTCTTAGTCCCTACAGACTAATTGAGAACGTTGCGTTCCAGCAGATGCATTGACATGCTTGCTAGTTACATTTTTTGATCTTATATTATGTGTCATTTTAATGTGGGTATCTTAGTGTAGCTACAAGGAGGATCCGTACAGTTCTAGATTTTCCTTTCTTTGAGCTTGATCACCTTAAAATTGCCACCTTGATGATTGAGGATTGGAATGATCCAATTTCCAGCATATCGGTTGTCTGTGTTTGGTTTTTTTGTCACTATTTAAATCACCAAGAGAATGATCCTTGCACTGAATTGAGGTGATTTTATGTTCAAGAACCCACCATCCTCTTCTCTCTTGGTTGATGATTTTGAAATTATAATTTATTCCCCTCCTTGTTTCCTTTTTAATTAAGCTTGAATATCTTGGCAAAATTTACAGGTTCTCAATGAACAAATTGTCGGTAAAAAGAATAAGAATGCAAAATGCTTTGTTATATACTTGTATCAATTGAAACATTCCCAGCTGGAAGAAAGAATCCAGAATGCACAGATAATCCTTGCAATTCTTAGGCACCAAACAAATACTCGAAATATTAATATGTTTTAAAAATAAAAACTACTCTTATCTCCCACAGAGTTGCCCGACTGTTTCCCCTATTTCATGTTATTAAAGAACAATATCATTTGATTACTTTTGTTTTAAGATGGTTGCTTCATTTACGCTCTCCACTAGTTCTATCTTCAATTGATTTAAAGGGGTAAAAGTAGGAGGACCTGGTTCCCTTTAGATGGAGGGGGGAGAGCAGCACTGTTGTATGTATCAAGATGAAGGAAGCATGTGAATTAGAGTGGACAGTGTCAGACAAGGGAGAATGCTAGGGTTCTATATTTTCCTTTCTTTGAGCTTCATGAAATAATGAGCTTTTTCCCCTTTCCTAGGATTCCAAGTCCAATACTAATTGAAAATTTCAATAGAAGGAAAATATAGGACCCTACAGACTTTGCACTCTTATTATCTGCTGTAGGAATTAAATTTTTCTTTTGACTAAATGATACAAAGCCTTATGCTATGTTGCATTATCTTAGTAATTGAATTATGAATATTAAGATCTTGTGTTCTTTTTTAAAAAAAAAAAATGTGAAAACTAAGGAAGTTACTGTCGGAACTTTGAATGGAATATTCCACATCCCTCTCAATTGGCCTTAAGTTCCTTCAATTCTCTCTTAGGGTCATCACCCAATACTCATCCGGTTACTACAAATTTTAAGTTATTGTGCTTGGGGGGCTCAACAAGAATTATCAACCAAGTTACACAATCAGGCTGACATTATCTTTTAAATTTTCAACCTTGTAACAATTCCCAATTGGACTATACTGCTCAAGCTTACTAAAGTTGGCCTCTGTGCTAATACAACAGTTATAGCAGGTGATCAACCTACCAAAAAACTGGTTATTGATGAGTTTTATGTAGAAAAAAGGAATAAAAATGAAGAGATGGGAAGAACGGTGACATCGAAATTAATTGCAGCAAAGAATAGATATGGTGAAGAGAATCCTTCACATTTAATTACCCCATGGCCATTCATCTTTGTACATCATGGAGGCTAACAATTTTTATATCACATAAGACAATACTTGGTTTGCCAACTGGGAAAACTAATAAGATGAAATTAAAGAGAAAAGACAAACATGACGGTTTAAAGAAGGCCATTGTTATACCATTTTGCTTCAAAACCTTGATAACAAAGGAGGTAGATGCCTAGCAAGAGGAAATTGTCTGTCTTCTTATTTTAGGGATAAAGAATAATCTTTTTTGTAAGATTCAAGTAAGGGATATTTCGTTCTTTTACTTTCATATTAACTTTCCTTTTTTTCCCCTCATTCTCACTGATACAATTCTTCCCTCTATGACCACTTAAAGGAAAATAGAAAAGAAACAAAAAGAATTTCGTTTTTCCTTTTTATTTCTGTATGTTCTAGAGAATAAGAGCTTACCCTTTTCTATCACCTTGAGAAGATACTACTTGCTTTGCCAACTTGGGAAACTAATAAAATGAAAAAATAAATAAATAAGTTTTGCTACATCTTGTATTCAAGGTCAACACAAGAATATAGATCGATTTTTATGTCGTAAACGATATAATGGGTTTTACACAAATTATTTAAATAAATTAAAACTTCAAGACATTAGTCAAGAGGTTAAACTCTTTTCAATATTATAGATAGCATTCATCTAAATGATCCATTAAATAGAAAACTTAAATTTCAAATTATCAATCTTGTTATGTGTCCCAGATGAAAAAGTGGTAGAGCATTAAAATGAAGCAAATCATTATTTCTTATTTGCATCAAAAAGATGGATTTTGTTTGTCCAGGGTCTGTAGATTGTTCATATCCCAAAACTAGAGCAAGGTATTACTTTCCAATTCATCACAAAGTAGATATTAATATGGTTGGCAACAGAACTGTAGAACCAGGGTTGGAAATTGTACTTCTAATTATTTAATTTCATTATCTGCAGAAGAGACAACAACATTTTCCTGTTAGCAACATTGATTTATAAGGATTTAAGTGACTTTAAGCTTTACGAACTTTGATTCAAATTAGTTGTCAGTATTCTAAAACTTAATGGTTTAATTCTTGTGACATTTACATAAAATCAATTTTCTTCTCGCCTATTCTATTTTTCTTATTTTTCATTCTATGCCATCAATTTCCTTCTTTTGTTTTGCCTTAATCTAGCTGTTTCTCAGGTTTTATTCTATATACTGGGGAATTAGTTAATTTATCAACAATAATACCTAATGTTAAACTGTCTTTTGAAGGAAATAAGCTGTCGATTGGATCCATATATGGGGTCCGTACTTGTTCTTGTCCCAAATTCAAAGCAAGGTATCAATTCTCAATTTATTTGAGAAAACTGTCATAAAGCTGGGGCCTGGTTATATATGCATGGTATACAAAGAGTAGTGCAATTATATATCTTGTAGTGGTGCTTACTAGTAGTTGCTTTTGTTCACTTGTTCTAGGAGAATCAATGGCAACTCTAATGCTGCAGATAGCTGAGCAAGATCAAGAGGTGGAGCAGATAAAGAAAGATTTGTTCAAATTGGCCATGCAAGGCAAGTGGAACAATGTCGTCAAGATCTATGAGAAAAAACCACAGGCTCACAGGGCCAAGATCACTAGATCAGGGGACACAGCATTGCATATAGCTGTCTCGGATCGCAAAGAATCTATAGTAGAAGAGCTAGTCAAATGTATCACTGATGAGGAAGCTAAGGAAGCGAGTACTAGCTTCCCAGAAGGTAAGGGAAAACAAGCAGAAAAATCTGAACACCCTCTTGAGATAGCCAACGAGCGGGGGAATACCCCTCTCCATCTAGCAGCGTCAATTGGAAATGTTCGAATGTGCCTGTGCATTGCTGGAGGGCACAGGGAACTGGTGGGTATTCGCAACAGTGAAAAAGAGACACCTCTCTTCTTGGCCGCTCTTCATGGTAAGAAAGAAGCATTCCTTTGTCTCCATGGCTTATGTAAACCCGGAGAACACTATAACTACTGTAGAAGGGGCGATGGCGAAACTATTCTTCATTGTGCCATCTCTGGAGAATACCTCGGTTAGTATTTATTTAATTTTCATGCCATATTAGTAAGAGGAACGCATGCGCGTATTTTCATTTTGTTTATATACTGTACAATAAAATACATATATATATTCATTGCTTGACAGATTTAGCATATCAAATAGCTCATAAGTATGAAGGCCTTATCAATCTTTATGACGAACGAGGGCACACGCCACTCCATCTCCTGGCCAGTAAGCCTGCTGCATTCGAAAGTGGTGCTCGCCTAGGCCGGTTCAACAAAATTATTTATCATTGTAAGATTCACTTAGCCATAATGATTATCACCATGAAAATCAGCCAGTACTACAATTTAAGATTTCATGGCTTTTGCTTCTACATTTTGCAAGGTTTATATGTAGAGCAACTCAAGGAGGAATCATTCCCTCACTATGATATCCAGCAAACTGTTGAAGACAAACGGGAGCCAGAGAAGTATCCAAAGAACTATACAACATGTATGGACTTCTTTCACGTGCTGGTAGTGCTGTGGAACACGATTAAAAGACCAGGTATGGGGGAAGGAAATCATTTTCTTTATAGCCAAATATACTGTAGTAAACATTACATCAAATCCTAATTGCACACTATATATCACAAAAGATATATCCCATTTAAAGGACTTCTTTATTTTAAGTTTTGTTTAAGTATTTATGATCATGAATGTTGTTACTAATCTATTCAATGATTTCAGCAACTTGGAAAAAGGATTCGACAGCATCTGAGAAGAGCGACCTGGAGAACCCTGAAAAGGGACAAGGTGATGCTCCCCAGAATCAAGGTAAGTACCATACATAGAATCTATCTTTGAAAAAAGAAAAAATATAAGGAAAAATTATTTTTACTTCTTTGAGTATTCTGCTGGGATAGAACAATCTTAGGACCTGCTGAATGTGATGTCAGTATTTTGTTTTTTGTCATCTTCTGAAAAAACGCACACCCATTTAAAAACCAAATGTTTAACTACAAATTCAAAAACGCACACCCATTTAGAAACCACAATTTAAAATTACAAAATTTCTTTGTTTAATTTAGATGTTCACAAAAACTACAATTTTCAAATGCAGTTTCTAATTACTATTTAAAAAGAAAAAAAATATTGTGAATATATTTCAATTTTTTTTTTTTAAGTGTGAACAAGTTTGTTTTTTAAGATTTTATTAATATTGCTAATATGCTTCATAAGGTTTAGGTGGTGTGAAGATCAAGGAGGAATCTTGTGAAGGCAGAAAGGAGCCCAAGAAGCATACAAAGAACCACACACGTCTGAGCTTCTTTGGAGTGTTGATGGTGCTGTGGAACCTGATTAAAATACCAGGTGGGTGAAGAAAAACATTACATCAAACCCTAATTGAACATCATCTCAAAGGATCCTACTAGAATAAAGATTACTGGATACTCATTTGAAGTAAATGGTATGAACTTCTTTCAAGATCTATTTTATGATTTCTGTAACTTTTAAGAAGGATTAATTCATCAGGATTTGAGAAGCACACAGAGGCGAATAAGCCTGATTCGGAGAACC
The DNA here is from genome assembly GCF_004353265.1 of Vitis riparia. Lineage (NCBI taxonomy): Eukaryota > Viridiplantae > Streptophyta > Magnoliopsida > Vitales > Vitaceae > Vitis > Vitis riparia. The sequence continues at coordinate 29,459,433 of NC_048437.1, forward strand.
CTGGAAAAAACCAACGTGATGCATCCCAGAATCAAGGTACGTACTATACATATATAGAATCTGTAATCAGGAACTTGAAAGAAAAAAAATGATTTTTACTTCTATTTAGGTATACAAAATAGTGGCTTTTGTGGGGACTCATTTGCAAGTTTGAAGCAAATAAAATTAAAATTGTAAAGAGTATTCTATTAGCTTACAACAATTTTGTTCTTAAGATCGAGGTTGGGTAATACCCAAATAATGCATGGGTCTTAAAATAAACCTATGGGCTGTAATATCGAATATCATAACAGGTCAAAACTCAATTCAAGAATTAACAATATCATAGACAAGGGTTACGAGTTTGAGTGATAGGGGTTAAGGATTGTTGGGTGTAATAATGCTCACCAAATGATGACTTTGTCTCTTTGAAGAGGCCATGGGGCTAATTAGGTCATCCATCTTGAGGTGACTAAATTTCAAACCAATTAAATTTTACTTGTTCTCAATATATAGTTATTTACTATCTATTATGAATAATTTACTCTTGAATAAAGATGTTCTCTAACTCAATCCATCTTTATATGTAGGCAAACAATCAAGTAATGGAGTTGACAAACAACCTCAACTATTTCCCCCAAATTATTATATAAGTATCGAGCTCATCAAATTTATATACAGAGCCATGCTCGTCGTACTTGGATTAGGTATTAGACTATTCTAACTATCATTCCAATGTGTTATCCATTTATTAATATCTAATATAATATAGATCAAGAGTATGTTAATGTGTTCTTAATTTATGTGGTTATAAGGATCGAAACAGATAAAGAAGATACATTCAAAGAAAGAGAAGCACTTATGGTCCATTCAAATAATGAACAAGCTACTTGACTCTTCTTCAAGTGAGTATGATAGTTCAGCCGGAAGTCAACCATTGAAAACTAAGGAACCAGATGAAACAGATGCTTTTAAGGAGATTGAGGCCAATGATACAAAGAGAATGAAAACATCATCGAGTACGGGAAATGAGAAAAGACAGCAAAGTATGTAAAACTCTCTCCCTATCTCTAAAGATATGTTTGAAACATTGGAATAAAAATAAAAATGGGAAATCTATTTCATTTCTAATTCATTATCATGCTTGGATTGCATTTTAGAATGGAATATGAATCAAAAGTTTATCATCCTGAAAATCAAAGCTCACTCTTTACATTATTCCTCTTTTTGAATAGGAATTCGATTCACCTCCATGTCCATCCTATTTACATTCTTATTTAAGAAGTTTGTCATAGATTTAGATGCTGCTTTGATAGCCTACTTTTTCTAATTTTCGACATTGTCAGAATACGACAAGCATGATGATCATGTCCCTTATGGGCCGAGCTTTCTAGGGTTTTTGCCTTTTAACTAAGAGAATTGAATCTTGTGGCCTTAACAGAGAAGAAAAATGATGAAAAGGCAAAGGAGACTGATGAAATGGCAAAGAAGGAGACACCAATACTAATTGCAGCAAAGAATGGAATAGTAGAAATGGTGGTGAGAATCCTTGAACTTTTCCCTGTGGCCATTCATGACATGAACTCGGAGAAGAAGAACATTGTTCTATTGGCAGTGGAAAATAGACAAACTCATGTTTATGCTCTTTTACTCAAGAGGGAAATTTTGAAAGACAGTATATTTCATGTTGTGGATCATGAAGGTAACAGTGCTTTGCATCTTGCTGCAAAGTTGAACGACAGACATCCTTGGCGAATTCCTGGTGCAGCCTTACAAATGCAATGGGAAATTAAGTGGTACGAGGTATGTCATCTTCCCTACTTAACTTTTCATCATACATATATTCAATTAGGAAAATGTTATAGCATCGTATAAGTAGTAGAATTTCTAAATTTTGAATTAATTATTAAATAAAGATACAAAGAAATGAAACCGAAGTACAGGAAAACAATATTTAAACTTGAATGAATAGAACCGAGATCAAGATATAAAGGAATAAGACTATTTTCTCCACATGGTCATTTATAAACTATGAATCACTAGCCTATGCTATTAAGCATGTTATATATAATGCAAGTTTAGGTTCGAAAAACAGTGGGAAGGTAAGAAAGTTTTTGGAGAAAAAAAATAGTCTTAGGTGGTGTTTGTTTTTTGGCTGAATAGAAAAAGTCAAATATTTTGGCTTTTTCTATTTAGCTAAAAGTAACATGTTAACATCATTCAATATAGATAAAATGAACTTGTTATCAATAAGTTCAATTTAATTATATTGGATGATGTTAACATGTTACTTTTAGTTGAATAGAAAAAGCTAACTATTTTTTACTTTTTCTATTCAGCCAAAAAACAAACACCACCTTAGTCTATGTGTTGTATAAATGTTGTACACCCCGTAAGATTTGGTGTATATACGAAAACCAATATTAGTTTCACATGAACACTTCCACTGATATATTTCTTTTATGAGATTTAATTTTTAGAAATATTTTAGATTAAAAAAAATTAAATAGATGTATTTAACAATTTTTAAACAATAAATTTTATAAATGGAACACATCTATAAGAACGCTATTAGATGAAATTTGAAACCGATGGTAACTACACCAAAACTTTAGAAAATAGAATGAAATCAACTTGTATTCTTTAATATTCATTATCAATTATTAGTTTACGCGCCATTGATGATCAAGCTTAATAACTTATAACTGGCACGCAGTTCGTGAAAAACTCCATGCCAATCCATTTCTTTGTCCGCTACAATAACAACAACAAAACAGCAAGAGAGATATTCACAGACAGCCACGCAGATCTCGTAGATAAAGGTGGCAAATGGCTCAACGACACCTCCAACTCATGCTCCGTCGTGGCAGCCCTCATAGCCACCGTCGCATTCGCAACATCCGCCACCGTTCCAGGCGGTGTCAAGGAAGGAATTGGCGTGCCCACTCTGGAAAACCAGCCAGCTTTTAATGTCTTCTCCATTTCATCTCTCATCGCTCTATGCTTCTCGGTAACCTCCGTGGTCATGTTTCTGGCCATTCTGACATCAAGGCACCAAGAAAAGGACTTCGGCAGTGATTTGCCTAAGAAGCTGTTGTTTGGGTTATCGTCTCTCTTTATATCCATTGCGGCCATTTTGGTCTCCTTCTGTGCAGGCCATTTCTTTGTTCTCAAGGATGAACTGAAGTACTTTGCATTTCCGATATATGCCGTGACGTGCTTGCCGGTGACCTTTTTTGCGGTAATGCAATTCCCATTATACCTTGATCTGATATGTGCTACCTTCAAGAAGGTGCCACAAAGAAGCTACGTAGCAGTTTCATGAGGTTGATTTTTCATGTGTTCCATCATTCTTAGCGCTTGATCGTGATTTTGACATTAAGATTGAAATGATAAGGTTTTTGAGTTTGATATTGACTATGTAGGATTAATTCTAGGTTTTTCTTGTTCTTTTTTCTTTTTTTACTTTGTCCGATTTTGATAGATTTTGTATGCTCCAAAACAATATGTTTTGCATCCACTTTGTTACGATCACCAAAATTAGGATGATTAATAAGCTCTCATTTATTATTTTTCTCAATTTTATGAATTTTTTCATTCATAGCTTTTAAGCCAACAATCATCACACTATAGCTTCTTCGTATCTCAATGGATTATAGTCTGCAAATAAAACAAGATTTATCCAATCTTCACTCATTTGGTCATTGTCATTACAAATCTCGTATTTTTGCAAGCATTCAGGTAAGACACGTTAACCCTGCATGTGGATGCTTTAATGATTCTACAAGACATGGAGTCATGATCGGTACACTAGTAGGTTGCACACATTTAGTCTTCACTTGAACGCTTAACAATCTTTTTTCATTACAAGACCCATCTTGTACTGCTTACTTATCAAAAATTACATCATACCGATAATAAACTTCTTAGTTTATAAAATATTATATAATTTATAGCTTTTTATCAAATGGTCATAACAAATAAAAAATGTACTTCTCACATTTACCATCAACTTTCTTTCGCATCAACCATATAAGTACATATTATAAAACCGAAAATTAAACACTTTATAATGATTAATGTTAGACTTCTTATGACTCAGAACTTTTTATGGGGTTTTTTTATAAACACCAAAATAAATTAAGCACCTATTTAATAAAAATAAGACCAATTTTAAAATTAAAATTATTTTAGTAATGTGTTATGAATTTATGAGTGTAAAAAATTAAATTAAAATTTAAAAAATAATAAATAAATAAATAAGGAGAAAAAAAAAACCCCCCCACGTCCTGGTTACACTCCATGCTCACATTGGGCCGAAGGTTCATAATATGGACTAGGTCCATTATTTGGGTTAGGCCCATTATTTGGGATTTTGAATTATACAGGGAGTTAGTTTCCTGGTTTGACGTTTGTTTGGTTACCGAGAAAATGGAGGGAAAGAGAAGAAAAAAAGAAAGGGAGGGGGAGGAAAGGAAGGATTGGCTCTACAAACATACAAAAATGTAGTTCTTATTTAAGCCCCGCTTTATTTTCTCATAGTAACGAAGGAGCAGAAAATGTAAGAACATTTCTTATCCTCGTTTCTCCTTTGTTTGAAAATTTTTTAGTTCATGAACTGAAATTAGGGTTTTCTTTGTTGATTTCGTGCCTTTGCAGACTTTTTTAGAAGTCTTCTTATCGGTATCTTCATTGTCTTATTTGTTGGTGTAATAGCCAAATTTGTGCCCTGTTTGGATGATGAAAATTGTGGAAAAAGGTTGGCTGTGTTCTGGAATGTGAGAATTTTTTAAACGAAAGGAACAAAATAGAAAAGATTTTTCATTCTTGATTCGTTGAGAAATGAGTATATTGGATCAAGGAATTTAGTGTTTGATCTTGGGGTTTATGTTGTTGGATTTTATTAATGGAATTGTGTGGATTCTTTATTTTTTTTGGTTGATTAGGATTGGGCATTCAGTTAGTTGAGTTTTCTCTGTGAATGAGGGTTGTGGAAATTGTTTGACTGGAGAATGGGTTTTGGATTTGGGTGAGAGGTTTGCCTTTGGTTGATGATGAATGAGAATTTTGGTTTATTGGATTTCTTGTAAATGTGATCCTCTGAGCGGAGAATTTGGTTTTCATCAAATATTTTAGGGTTCTTTGAGCAGAGAATTTGATTCTCATCAAATATTTATAACCATCCTATGTTCAGCATGATGTTTATCTTGGAAACAAAAAGATCGAGTTATCTGTTATTGTCAATAAGTAGAAAAACCTTGATATGGGACAAGGAGGAGACTCTATTTGCAAATGGTGAGGAAATTGTCTTAACTTTTGCCAGCAGTGATGTCAAGAAGAAATTCCTCTACTGTTGGCAGTGGCCCTCAAGGCTGAAGGAAAGATATCCTGGAAGACAGTTTGGCAAAGTGGACACATTGCGTCTTGCTGCTGTGATGCTAGAGAATATAAATCCTGGGTGAAAATATTCCAACCAATATTTTTTGATAAAATAATATGCAACAGGGAAAAGGTAACTAAAGAGTAACATATTATATCATGTTATAAATGTTTAATTAATGGAAAGAAAGCTAAGATTCAAAAGTAATCAATGAAAATAATGTGAATCAATAGATAAGTGAAGTATTAATATTAATTTCTGAAAAGGAAGGAAAGAATATTTCTTTTTCATTCTTTCCCACTTAGGAAAGGATAACAAGAATAATAACTTCTGCTTTTCTAATTTTCCTTTTGCTTTGTTTTTCTCTTTTCACAAACAAGACTATGCTTTCCTTTTCAATTGAGCAAACATAACAAAATAAAAAGATAGGAGAAAGAAAGCCTGAAGCCACATGGGTGACCAGTACTTGAAGCCATTATGATAATGTTTTGATATATACTCCAGACCCTACAGATCATTTAAATATTCTTAATGTATGTGCAATGTATAATCTATATGTTTTAACCCGGCCATCTCTTTACAGGAAACTACATTATGTGCTGCAATCCAAACCTTAGGAGGAAACATACTTCTAATTAAGCTTTAGATTATTGAATTTCTATAATGCTGTATTGAGCAAAAGTAAAAGAATAATATTCATAATTGATTCCTTCTAATGTAGATGATGTAGCAAACTGATGTCTGTAAATTCATAGATTACTACTGGGTGCTACCTTATTAAAAGTGTAAATAACCATCTATACCCTGTAAACTTGGAGATGACTTAGACCAGATTCTATTTACCCTGACCAAAACTGGAAAATAAAGATAAAGAATTTCAGTTGCGTATCTTCTTGCCCTAGATTGAGAGTAAGATATCGAATTTCAAATTTTTTTAGAGAAATTGGAGATTTACGCTGGGCCACATATGTGCAGAATGTTGTCAAAGATTTGGAATCATACTTTATAAACACATACAAATGGTCCTAGTAGTAGGAGCAATTGTTGTTGTTGTTGTTATTGTGTCATCATTTTGAAGAAGGGTAATCATGGCATTGAGAATGGAGGATCCAGAACTGGAGGGGATTAAGACAAAGTTGTTTGAAAGAGCCATGGAAGGCAGGTGGAAAGAAGTTATTGAAATATACAAAAACAATACAATGGCTCACCAGGCCAAGATCACTGTATTAGAGGACACAGCATTGCATATTGCTGTCTTAGAAGGCAAAGAAGCTGAAGTTGAAAAAATGGTGTATCAGATTGGAGAGGATGCTCGAATGATAAAAAACAAGATGGGGAATACCCCTCTCCATCTGGCTGCATCAATAGGAAATGTTAGCATGTGTAAGTGCATTGCTAATAGGAATGCAAAATTGGTAGGTGCTCGCAACAAGAAAAATGAAACACCCCTCTTCTTGGCAGCTCTCCAGGGCAAGAAAGATGCTTTCCTTTGCTTGCTTGAAATATGCAGAGACCAAGCCTTGGAGTACTGTCGAAGGGATGATGGTGAAACTATTCTTCACTGTGCCATTACTGGAGAATACTTCGGTGAGCATTTTTAAGCCACATGATTATACACAAATGGAAAAACACATGTCTATCTTAACATATGCAAGTTTTGTTTATTCTTAAGTATCCATTTTAAGACATTTTTTTCACTGCTATGCATGACAGATTTGGCCTTTACAATTATCCTTGAATTTCCTAAGCTTGCGAACTATGTAAATGAGCAAGGACTTTCCCCTCTCCACCTCCTTGCGAATAAGCCTACTGCATTCAGAAGTGGCACTCACCTTAGCTGGATTGACAAGATCATTTATTATTGTAAGACTTATCCAACCAAAACCCAACTCCTGATATTTAATCACTCATGAAAAACTGCCAATAAACTGCTAGGAATGCCAGAAACAGAAATCAGATTGGGGGACACCACAGGCTTCAGTATCATACGTTGCAGACCAGTCTTGGTGCTCAACAAACAAATGCCTCGCTCAAATTTCACCCATGAATTTTGTTTTAATTTTTTTATTTTTATATGTCAAGTCTTTATTCCTGTTGTTATGTTGCAAGGTATTTTTATCCCAGAACTCAAGCACCACAAAGAGATGCATGGGGAAAAAAAGGACTCCAATTGCTTAGGGAACACCCAGACATGTGTTGACTTCTTTCTAAATATGAGGAACACAACTGAAGGACCAGGTTGGTGAAGGTTTCTTTTTTTTTTTTTTTCCTCCCTTCAGAGCTGCATTTTGTATAAACAAATAAAACACATGTGGAATACCATATACAAAAGCTTGAAGTTATCATTTGCATCAGATTATTGCACATTTCAAGCAGATGTATGGTTAAATAGCCAAAAAAAAATAGTGACATGTGGCCTCTATATAAGCTATGTTAATGTAGGCTTTAAGGAAAATAAACTTTTATTAATCCTCTTTTCTAAAAAAGAAATACATGAAGGATATTATGCAAATTTATATAGAGACTCCTCTAGTTAGAAAATAGGAAGTTTCCTAAAAAATAGAACAGGAAACTAACTAAAAAAATCCTAAGTAAATCTGAATTTAAAAATATCAGATTTGATCCTTTTTCCTAAAAATAACAACAATATTCCTGAATTCTTGACACTCCCCCTCAAGTTGGTGCATAAAAATCTATCTCGTCCAACTTGCTTGCTAGATATTCAAAAACTGGTCTATGAAGTCCATTGGTTAGGATTTCAGCCAGTTGTTGTGTAGTTGGAACAAATGGTGTGCATACAATACCAACTTCAAGTTTTTCCTTTATGAAATGTCCATCAATCTCTACATGTTTAATCACATCATGCTGAATTGGATTATGTGCAATACTGACTGCAACTTCATTATTGCAATAAAGCTTCAAAGGATAGATTGTTGGTTGTCTCGGCTCTTTTAAGACATGCTTAAGCCACAATACTTCACAAACCCTATGTCCCATCACTCCAAATTCTTTCTCCACGCTACTCTTGGCTACCACACTTTGCTTTTTACTCCTCCAAGTAACCAAATTTCCCCAGATAAACATGCAATACCCTGAGATCAATCTCCTATCAGTTACTGAATTAGCCCAGTCTACATTCGTGTATACTTCAACTCCTTGCTGCCCATTCTTCTTAAAAAATAGTCCATTTCCTAGTGATTCTTCAAGTACCTTAATTGTTTCAAAAGGCAAATGCATATATTGACTTATCACACTAATTGCAAAGACAATATTTGGTCAATTGTGAGATAGGTAAATCAACTTATCAACCAATTTTTGGTACCTTGTAGTATCCATCGGAACCCTAGTTTCTACTTTTTCGAGCTTTACATTGGGATCTATAAGGGTATGTGAAGGTCTACAACCACTCATTTATGTTTTCTTTAGGAGATCAAGAATATATTTTTGCTGTGAAACAACAAGTCCCTTCTTTAACCGTGCTACTTCCATTCCAAGAAAATAGCTCAAGGCTCTAAAATCTTTAATTTCAAATTCCGCAGTTAGGCACTTCTTCAAATGATTCATCTTAACCATATTATCTTCGGTTAGAATAATGTTACCCACATTAACTATTAAAACTATAACTTCACCTCCTAAAGAGTATTTCAAAAATAGGGTGTGATTTGTTTATCCTTGACAAAAGCCTATTTTCTTCATAAAATGGGTGAACCTCTCAGGTCAAGCCCAAGAAGATTGCTTAAGTCCATATAATATTTTTTTATAGGTTTGCTTAAGTCCATATAACGACTTTTGTAGCTTACAAACCTTTGAGCCAACCCTTTTTATCAAATTCTGGAGGTAGATCCATGTACACCTCCTTTGGGTCTCCATTAAGGAAGGCATTTTTAACATTCAATTGTTGTAGTGGTTAGTCCAAATTTGCAACAATTGATAAAAGAACTCTGACTATATTAAATTTACAATGGGAGAAAAGGTTTCCAAGCAATCAATCTCATATGTTCGTGTAAATGCGACCATGGAAGATGACAAATTCTTATAAGATACGAAATTAGATATGGGATGTTAAGTACAAGACCTAACATCTTTTCGAAATGCAATAGGGACATAAAGATCACTAAGAGACTCTAGATGTTTAATATTGGAAGAAGAACATGGTTTAGGTGGAGGCTTACCTTTCTCAAGTGGTGAGATTAGATCTGTTCTCAGGACAAATTCATGGCCTTGCTATAAAGTAGGTTCCTCCATCCTTTGAATACAATTTCTCCTTGAGTAAACACAAAGCTCTTGATTGTTTTTACTTGTATTTTCACTGATTTCAATATTTTCATGATCTTGATCATGTGTTGGCATTAAGGTAGGTTGTCCAAAATTTCAATAGCTAAATCATTTGTTCCCAAAGTTTGTCTACTAACAAAAAACTCATCAAACACGAGTGCCTTTTTTTCCATTTTTCCTGAAGAGTTTTCTAGGAATTTTCCTGAAGTTTCTTATTGTTGTTGAACTAACAATGACTGGAACAATGGCTAGTCTAACTCAAACACCTCACTAGGAATGAAATCTACACTTTTACTCCCCCTGAGGATGATCATGACTAAAATATGGTTTAATTTTAATAAAGTTGGCATCCATTGTTACATACATTCTTCTGGTACGGGGATCAAAGCATTTATACCCTTTTTGTGTTGAAGATTATCCAACAAATATGCATTTGGATGCTCTAGGATCAAATTTTCCATGATTATGATTATAGACATGAATGAATGCAGTGCAACCAAAAATTTTAAAAGGTAAATTCATTAAAATTCATGAAGTAGGAAAATACATGTTGAAAAAATAAAGAGGAATTTGATATTTTCAAACCCTAGTAGGCATCCTATTGATAAATAAGTGGCAATTAAAATAGCTTCACCCTAAAGATATTTAGGAACTTGTGTTGACAAGATGAGTAATCTAGCAACTTCTAAAAGATGCTTGTTCTTTCTTTCCGCCATTCCATTTTGTTGAAGTGTATTAACACAAGAACTTTGATGTATTATTCCATATTCCATAAAGTAAATTCCCAACAAGTGGTTAAAGTATTTCATTCCATTATCAGTTCTGAAAATTTGAATATTTGTTTGAAATTGTATTTTGACCATTTTGTGAACAAATTTAAACATTTGTGCTACTTTTGATTTTTTTTTTTTTTTTTTTTTTTTTTATAGCAAATACACCCAAGAAACCCTTGTATGATCATCTATAAAAGTGATAAACCGCTTTTTTCTTGTAAAAGTGTCAACCTTAGAAGGTCCTCAAACATCATTATGCATTACAGAAAAAGGTTTAGAGGCTTTATAGGATTGTGAAGAAAAAAATGCACGATGATGTTTTGCAAGTTCACAAATTTCAAAATTGAATGAAAATGGATTTTTATTAATAAACAACTTTGGAAACATATGCTTCAAATATTGAAAATTGGGATGTCCTAACCTCAAATGTCGTAACATTATTTTATTCTCATTAGTTACTAAAACAGATTCAAAATAAGTACTTTGAGCTTGTCTACCTAGTTAAATTTCATCTTTAAAGAAATAAAGTCTTCCACTTTGTCTAGCATTGTCAATCATCTTCTTTGAGTCCAAATCCCGGAATTCACAACGAGATGAGAAAAAATTACCTTGACACTTTAAATCAAAGGTTAATTTACTAACAAACAATAAATTGCAAGACAAATTAGGAACTTGAAGGACATTATAGTGTGTAAGAAGTGAGGAAATTTTGATAGATCCTTTTCCAACAATAGCTAAAAGTGATTCATCTGCTATTTTTATTTGTTTGTTTCCTGCACAAGGACTATAAGAAGAAAACAGATTTGAAGAACCAGTCATATGACCGGTTGCACCAGAATCTATTATTCATGGGTAATTTGAATCAAGGCTAACAAGAGTTGTGGGAAGATGATTACATTTCTGGGCTAAGGAATAAGAAGGGGATTGATAAAAAGAGACTTGAGACTAAAGAAGTTTGTACAGATGCTCTATTTGATCCTTAGTAAAAGAAGATGTTTCTAAGGAAGGTTGTTGCCCTGTTCATTGTTTCCAGCTTGATAGGCATAACTCTCCCCGTTGGGTCTCTTCTTTCAGTTTGATGGCTTGTTGTGAATCTTCCAATAGATATCACAAGTATGTCAGGGCTTTTTATAGTGGTCATACCATATTCTATCACTCTTTTTAAAATTCCTTTTTTCTCCTTCATGATTAAACCCCTTAGTAAAAATGGCAAAACTGTCAGAGTTTATTCTAGCCCTTGGCGACTCAAGGTTCATCATAATGGATCTTCTAGCCTCTTCTCTTCTAACTTCAAAAAAACCTTCTTGGGGGGATGACAGTGGTTTTCTCCCCAAGATTCGAACTCTCACTTCATCATGGGAGTTTTTTAAGAAAGAGCTTATGCTCTAATACCATGTAGACTTCGAGGAAAATAAATTTTTACTAATCCTTTTTTCTAAAAAAAATACATAAAGGATACCATACAAGTTTATATTGAGACTCCTCTAACTAGAAAATAGGAACTTCCCTAAAAAATAGAACAGGGAACTAACTTGAAAAAATCCTAACTAAATCTGAATTTAAAAATAAATATCAGATTTTATCCTTTTTCCTAAAAATAACAACAATATTCCTAGATTCTTAATAGTTAAACTGCTGCTTCAGAAGTTATTATGAAATATAAGATAGAATATAAGCGAGTAGCATGTCCTATTGGTAGTCTTGTAGGCAAATAGATTTGTGATGGCCTTATCCAACACAAAAATAGGTTAGAGGGATATAGTCTTAATGGATTGAGATATATACTAACTCAATTACATGAATATTTCAGTGAGCAAAGTACTCTTGGGAACATCAAAAACCTCACCAAAACTCTTCACATTGACTAAAGATTCAACAACTAATTTTAAATTGTTTGAAAATTTTAATTTGAGAGAGAGAGAGAGAGAGAGAGAGAGAGAGAGAGAGAGCAAACTACTCTAGAGAGCATCAGGTACCTCAACAAAACTCTTTCATTGAGTAAAGATTCCACAACCAATTTTAAATTGTTTGAAAACTTTAATATGAGAGGGAGAGAGGGAGAAAGAGAGAGGAGAAAGGAAAAGAAAATTTCATTTTTAAGTTTTCGGTTCTTCATAAAAGAGAAAAAAAGAATCTTGCTCATCTGAAAATTATTACTTTCCAACTCACTACATTTTTAGTTGTTTGCCAAAAAAAAAAAAAGGCTGAAATTTCTAAGTGAGATTATTGATATACATATTGGAAATCTTTTATAGCACATTTTGGTACAAAGAATGACATTATTGAACTTTCTTAATGAGGTTTCTTACTAATTTTATTTAAATTCTTTTGAAATTTTTATTACTAACTTTTTTAAATACTAAAATTACTAAGACTTGTATGTATATTATTTCTTACTAAAACAAATTTTCATAAAATTTAAACCTCATTTTTTCTTAAGTTTTTGGATGTTTTGTTTGTATTTTGAATGTAACCATCAGTAAAATTTGGCAACTTTAGCCTTTTTAGGTTTAAAACTTTTTTATACAGTATACTACAAGGATTGCATAATTCGATATATAATGTATTTCTGTTAGATTTTTTTTTTTTTTTTTTTTTGGGTACCTTTCTTGACTATGCTTTTAAGTACTTGATTGGTTGATTGATAATGAGGTTATCATGTGATGTCTTTAGAAAATGAACTCAATGAGAACAATTTTAAATGTGTTTGAACAGAAATATTACAAATCAATTTTTAAGTTCTTGTATTTATTATTGGTCTAAAAATTTTCTTGGATCTTATTTTTCAAAAGGTTTCCCCTCTAAGGTAATTTCCTGACAGCCATTTGCATTAATGGTGTTCCAGCCATCCACAATGTTTTAGTATTTGCCCATTGTCTAATTTAAAAACTTTGTATGCTTTCTTTAATTAAATGGAAAGTCCATGAGATATAAACTTGACACATAACTTATAATTGCCAAAGAAATTCATAAAAAGCTTGTTCTGAAATTAGATATGGGTGCAGTTTTTTATGGGCTAAAATAATACACTAACTAGTGTCTAAGAGGATGCATTTTTTTATGGGGATGCAACCTAGGTACACATAACTATGTAGGTCATCATCTCCCCTTGCTTGCAGTTAAGTTGTTTGTCAATCTCTTAAAGCGTGTAGATCTTAAGGGATGTTATTGCTTAGTAAATGGTTGCGGAGTGCAATTGAGTGGGAAACTTTATGGAGGAGGGTCATTGTAGGGAAATTCAAAGAGGAGGTGAGGTGGTGTTCAAGGGAGAAGAAAAAGACATTCAAGATGGGTTCGTGAGAAACAATAAGAAATGGTTAGCTTGCAAGCTATTTGAGAATGAGCATCTTGATGAGTGATGTTTGCAGGTCCAAGTTCTGACAGGATGTGTGGTGTGGATATTTCTTTCTAAGATCCTTTCTTGGACTTGTTTTTCTTAACTTCTCGTAAGACTTTTAGGGTGACTGAGTTTTGCGAGGGGGTGGAAAGTGAATCCAAGATTTCAAAGGAGTTTGCAAGATTGGGAAGTGGTGATAGTTGAGTCTTTATTCAGGTCATCCATGGGTTGGTTATGATGGTAGGTTGGTGTGGCAGCCTTTCAAGTCCAGTCACTTCTTTGTGAAGTTCTATAGTGAAGCATTAAATTCAGGAGCCTTCATTCAGTTTCCAGTGAAGGAGGTGTGTGAATTCTGGGCAACTTTCAACATTGGCTTTCTTGGGAGACAGTTAGGGGGGAAAATACTCACAACCAATCAGCTCTTGAGGCCAAGGTCCACTTCTAGAGACTGGTGCTGTTTGTGTGGGCAAAGAGAGGATTCAAGCAAACCATATACTTTTTACCTTGCAAATGGTCTCATCATTTGTTATCTTTGTTGTTCTCATTATTTGCAGTCTATTTGGTCCTTTCATGGTCAGAAAAGACATGTTGCTTGAATGGTATGATAGCTTTAAGGGGAGGGCTGAAAAGAAGATTCGGAGATTGGGCCTTCTCTACTTTGATTTTGAGTGTTTGGAAAGAACATAATAGGGAGATTCTTGACAGCCGTAATGTTCAGATTTAAGAATAAAAGACCCATTCCTCACATTATTGTTCAAGTGGTTGTGGTGTTCTTAGGTTGATGACGAAGTTTTTCTCATCCGGATTGACAGTGTGAAGAAGGCTTTTGCTGTTTATTAGTTTTTTGTTTCTCTGTTTTTAGTTTTTCATTTACCCATATTTTTGGGGTGCATCTGGCACACTTCCAGTGTTCTTGGATTGTGCCACCTTTTTTTATTGGCTCTTTTATACAACATACTTTTATTTGCTATTTAAAAAAAAAAAAAAAAAAAATTCCAAAAGTTAGGGTATGATTGGTGGTAGTGTGAGCTTATAGCTTCCTTTTGGCTCCCTCTATTTAGCTCCTGTGTGCTTGTGTTGTGCTCCCCTTGTGTTAGACACTTCTTTTTAACTAATATAATACTTTTCTGTAAAAAAATATATAATAAATAAAATTTTAAAAAATAAAAAATAAAAAAGGATGAGCAATATATTCAGCCATTTTGTTTATTTTTTATAGGAGCAAGGTAGCCAGACATGTTCTGTGACAGCAAGTCAATGGTTAAATTTAAGAACTCTTCAAGTTTTGCCAATTGGTGTTATTTGTGCGAGCAGGAAGAAGAATTAGCTGGCCATTTATATACATCATGAGATTTAATGTGGTTTATGGATTTTACTATTTTCTACTTTTGGCATCCGTTGGATGCTTCTTTGTCTCAATTAATTAAGGATATTTTGAGTAGTTGGAATGGAAGTAATGTCCATAAAGAGAAGATGAAAGTATGTATTATAGCCTCACTATGCTTATTTTAGTGTATTTGGAAGGGCACAATAAATGAATCTTTGATGATTGCAGCTATAAAAAAAAAAAATTGACTTTTGTTTGAATTCAATAGAAATTAGAAGGCTGTTCTTTGTAGCTATCTTTGATGTTTTATAACTTCTTATTTACTTATCAAAAAAAAAAAAAAAAAAGACAAGGAAAAAGAAAAAGGAAGCCAAATTCCCCGCCAAATTGCTAGGAGTTAAAATAGAAAATATGTGTGGAGTTTCGTATCTTTAGTTGTGCTCATGAGTGTTGTGGCTAATCAATTTTCAGCAGAAAATGCACCAAAATCTGGTGAGCACACAGATGCAGAGAACCCCAAAGAAGGACAAGCTGATCCCCAACATCAAGGTGAGTGAAGGATCCACTTTTAACTTCAATGAAAAATGGGTTCTACCATACACATACTTGCACACCATGTGCCTGGCCTACCTGTGACTTTCAGAGGGCATGTTCAACTTAATGTACCAAACTTTGTACATGACTAAGTACTTGATGAGCCTCTTTCAACTACTGTCTCCAGGATTCACATGCAACTTGCATTCTAATTTATGAATGATTTTGAGATATATGAATTACTGAGCTTGAAATAAAGCAATGAAGTTCTTAGATCACTTGATCAATGAAGTGTTATCAGTCATAAATGTTAGCTTTTAAATTTTGAGAGCCTATGGTTATGTTTGATTCCTGAAAGTTTGAAGAAAAGGAAATAGAAAGAAAAAATAGAATGGAAAAGTGATAAATTTTTTCTCTTATTTAGTTGTCCATAAAAAAGTTGAGAGAAAAAAATAAAGAAATTATGATGAACACATTTTCCCCACATTTTTTTTAAGGAAAATGGGGAGGAAAATATTTTAGCATTTTCCTCCCTCTTTTCTTTAATAATTTTTATGTACCTTTTTCAATGTTATCCAAACATAAGAAAATTATTTTATTTAGTATTTTTTTTTTCTTTCCTTCACATGTTCTAGAAACCAAACATGATATATATATATATATATATATATAGATAGATAGACAGATAGATAGAGTTTTCTATGCTCATATATATATAGTTAATAGTGTTGATTAACGAATAAGCTAGTGCACTCTCTCATTATGTTTTTTAAGGTCATCAATCAAACATTGGAGCTGATGGAAAACAACGGTATCCACCAAATTATGGCGTATGCTTTGAGTTTATCAAGCTTGTACGCAAAGGAATGCTGGCTATCCTCCTGTCTATCCTTGGATTTGGCTTCATAGCTTTCTTCAAATATGGTACAACACCGTACATATTACCTTCCCTGATCTTTGTTCTGTTAGTATCCAAAACAATATTGATTCAAGGTATGTGTTTTTATGTGGCTGTAAGGATCAAACAAGATCAAGAGAATAATACATAAAAAACAGAAGCACACTTGGTCTATTCAGATCATGAAAGAACTGCTTCAACATACTGAAGAATACAAGTACTATGATACTGGAAGCAGTCCCCATCAATCACCGTTCCTAGACGAAGTTGAAACATTTCCTTATGCTCCTAATGGACTAAGAATGCCTTCCCCCCACCAATCAACATTAGAAGAAGATAAAACAACTCCTTATACTGCTCCAACTGGATCATCATCCCCAAAAGATGGAAGGATGGATGAGATAAAGACAGCTTTGAAGAATACGCCTTCCAAAAGTCCTATGGAAGCTAACCAAGGGCTTGAAAATAAGAAAGACAATGGTAACTCCACAACTTCAGTTCTTATGATATTCTTCTATATAGATCAGAGAACATCCTTGGATTCCATTTAGTGATTTATTTGTTTCACCTGAGTTGTCAGATTAACACTCCAGTTTTTAACAGTCTAGAATTTTCAACATTCAACAGTTCTGATAGATTTGTCTGATTGAGCATTGCTGCATGAATCATGGTAGCCTGAGCCTGCTAATCATTCTCTTTTAGCCCCAGTACTGAATCCAGTGATCTTGGCAGGGAAGAAGACAAAGAAAACTGAGAAGGTGGATAAAAAGGAAACTCCTATACTACTTGCAGCAAAGAATGGTGTTGCAGAAATGGTGAGGGGAATCCTTGACCGTTTTCCAGTGGCTATTCAAGATATGAATTCAGAACACAAAAATATGGTGTTGTTGGCAGTGGAGAATAGACAACCTCATGTTTATGAGCTCTTACTCAATAGGAAAATTCAGAAAGACACTGTTTTTCGTATTGTTGATAAAGATGGGAATAGTGCACTGCATCTCGCAGCAATGTTAAGAGATAATCTGCCTTGGCACATTCCAGGAGCTGCACTGCAGATGCAATGGGAAATCAAGTGGTTCGACGTATGTGGCAATGAATTCCTTTTCCTATTTTTTGATTCTTTTCGTGTTTTATGTGTGCCTATGTGCATAAGGTGTTAATGTTTTCAATTTTATAGAAGAGTTTAGGATATATACCATTTGATCTCTCAAATACAATATCATTCATCAGGATTGTAACCCTAACTGTGCACTTGACCTTATTGCAGTACGTGAAGAATTCCATGCCAATTCATTTCTTTCCTCACTACAACGCCAGCAACCAGACCCCAAAGGAGGTTTTCAATGAATCACACAAGGAGCTCGTAGAAAAAGGCGGCAAATGGCTCAAAGCGACTTCTGATTCATGCTCTGTTGTTTCAGCGCTGATTGCGACAGTTGCCTTTGCTACCTCAGCCACAGTACCAGGCGGCATCAAGGAAGACAGCGGCAAGCCCATACTAGAGCGCCAGCCAGCATTTCGCATATTTGCGATTTCATCACTCGTGGCCCTCTGCTTTTCAGTAACCTCGGTGGTCATGTTTCTTGCCATCCTCACCTCCAGGTACCAAGTGAAGGATTTTCGCAGAGATCTACCGAGAAAGCTGTTACTGGGCTTATCGTCTCTTTTCGTGTCCATAGCTGCCATCCTGGTATCTTTCTGTGCTGGACACTTTTTTGTCCTCAAGGATGAACTGAAGTATGCTGCATTCCCTGTATATGCAGTAACTTGCCTACCAGTGACATTCTTTGCCATAGCCCAGTTTCCATTATACTTGGACCTTGTATGGGCTACTTTCAAGAAAGTACCAAAGCGTGGCTCCAGGGATGACACCTAGGGTTTCACATTGTTCTTCTTTCTTTGAGGTTCCTGTCAAAGTAATCAGGAGCGCTTTGTGTTTGTGCTTGTTTTTTCCTCGAAGATCCATGCTTGTGTATGCTAGAACAAGCCTGAAATAATCCAGTTTAGGGATCCCATATGAATGAAGGATTGCGATTTTTGAATTCCTGGTTGTTTTGTTCCTTGATCTTGCAATGAATCAGTTGGGGTCCCATGCTTGTTTTGTTTGAGAGCGATGTTATACACTTATACCCATCCATCAAAACCCTTTTCCCACCCACCCTTTTTTTTACTTGATCAAATTTGAAAGCAAATATTAAAGGCCAAAAATGCTCTCATCTTTTCCACACATTCCACCTTAGCCCTAACCCTAATCCTCCTCCGAACCACAACTTTCCTTTTCCCCTTCCCCTTCACTCCTTCCCTCTTTCTTTTCCTTCCTTTTCTTCTCTCTTCTTCCTCTTTTGTTGAATTTTTTTCAAATGGGGAGAGAAAGAGATAGAGAGGAGATATGGTCACGGCAAGTCGTCATGACCTATGGTAGTACTAGTACTTGGCTTTGCAGAATGGTAAGTCATCATGATCATGCAATCAAGATTCAAGCACCACATTGTACGGCTTGGAAGTGTTATGCTATTTTCATTTACACTTTTCCATCCATGATGTCTATGTCAAGTAAGATTAGTGGTGATTCTATTATATCCTCTTTGGTGAAACCTTAAAGTATGATTTCATTGAAAACTATCATGCATGGCAATGGCAATTAATCTTAGGGAATATGCGAAGTACTTTTTTTTTTTTTTTTTCCAAATGACCAAATGACATGCAATATTTAAGCAATTATTTTTCTATTCTACTTTTCACTTTATTAGCATAATACAAGTGTGTCATTTATAAAATTAAAGCCCTTAATTCTCAAAATTGGAAAGATTGGTTGCTATAATTTGGTCATGTTGATCAGGTTGATGATTAATTCAACTTCAACGTAAATTAAGAAACAATTAATTCAATTTCAACAAACCTAAAGTACTCAACTCTAAGTCAATTTCATTTTTCTAAATTTGAATTTCAATTGATGAAATTAAACTTGAGTTGATTGATGGGTTGATCGGATTGCATGATTTAAAAAATATTAAATTGAATTTGGGTTAGATCTAGGTTGTTCAAATATTTATCTGAAATCAACTCTCAAATTGAGTTCAAATTGAGAAAACTTAACTCAAACTCAATTCGAGTATTGAAAATATTTGTTCAAATCTACTTAAACATTAATTTGATCTAGGTTGGGTCGAGCCAACTTTTCCAAATTGCACCTCTAATTACCCATGTATTTATTTTATACTTTTTTTTTTTCATAAATCTTATTTGAAGAGTGATTATGTAAATTTATATATATTTTAATTTATAAGATGATTAAATATTATATTGAGAATAAATCTTGATGAAATTATTAGATTATCAATTTTAACTAAATATTACATAATGACCAATTTTAATCAAATTTGAGAAATTTATTCTTACAAAAGTGATATTTCTTGCAAAGAAATTAAAGGTGGGTTTGGAAAATATTTTTAAAAATAGTTTTCTATTATTTAGAAAATAAAACAAAATTTTAACTTTAACAAATATTTGTGAAGTTTTTTTAGTAATTTGTTCTCAACAATACGATTAAAGTTTAGAATAAATTAAAGATGTTTTCACTTATTTTTTATAAGTTTTTTTGAGAATTGATATTTGAGTCCTTTTTCCAAAAAATATAAAAAGAAAAAGACACTTATTCTTTTTAAACTCCTTTTTAAAAGGTTCCAAACAGACCCTAAAATTTTGGTTTTCAATTGTCAACGGAAAAACAATCAGCTGAGTTTTACCGCTTACTTTGCACGTGGTTTAAGTTTTCACACTCGTAATTCACAAGAGACAAAATGGGCAAAATGGTAATTGAACCTAGAATCCAGCCACGTGGCGTCCTGGGGTTGCATCACCGTCTATAAGAGAGAAAAAACGAAGCTGAGACGCCGCGGCAATTGGCAAACCCCCAAACCTCTAACTCGAAGCACAAAGCCCCACACTCTTCTCTCTCAGAAAAACCCGAAAAGTTGAAGATATTTACCAGAAAACCTAGAGAGAGAGGGAAAGGGAAAGAAAAAGGATCAGTAACAGAGAAGTCATTGGTCTCTGCGCTTTCTTCCTGGAGGCTCCGGCGAGTTTCCGGTGGGAATCTGGCGCCATGTCGCCGGAGAATACCAATATCCGGTCACTGCTCGATAAACCGCTTCACCAGCTCACTGAAGACGACATTTCTCAGCTCACTCGCGAGGATTGCCGCAAATACCTCAAAGAAAAAGGTCTCTCTGTTTACGTATTCTCTCTGTAGGTATTTTTGTTCTCTCTCTGCGTGGAAGGTCTTGGGGAGTGAAGGTGTGGTGGTGTCCGTACAGGAATGCGAAGGCCGTCCTGGAACAAATCTCAGGCGATCCAGCAAGTGATCTCGCTAAAGACGCTTCTCGAAACGACGTCGGATTGCGGCGGCGGAGATGCCGCCGGAGCTCGGAAGAAGCTCTTTGTTCCTCCACCGGAAAATCAGCATCGTGTAAGTTGCAAGCCGTTGATTATTTATTTATTTATTCATTTATTTTTATTCTTTTGGTATTATTTCAGACAAGCTAGCCGCATTATTTTTCCTCTTTTTTTAAAAAAAAAAAATTTAGTTATCGTTGATTGTGCACCAACCTCTATTTATTCATTTATTTTGATTAAATTAATACTTGTAGGTCCCTTTGACTCGGATCTCTGTGTCGGATGAAGAATCGGTTCCGTATCAGCGACAAGATCCCCCGAAACCCGATATTTCCGGCGATACAGAGGCCCACCTTTTGGCGGCGGCGGATAGTGACTCCATTCCTCCAAGGTTATTATATTATATTATTTATATATATTGTTTCTTATTTGTTCATTTCTTCGATGGGTTTTTCTAACATGTGGTAAGTGTTTAACGCGATTTTCATGTGATCAAGAAATGGAGGATTTCAGTAACTTTCCCTTTTGCCATGCTTTGATTAGAATTCTACAAGTGATTTTTCTTTTCTTGGTGGCTTTTGAAAAAGAGGCACCTAGTTTGCTCTCAGAATTGGAAAAAGTACTATTAAAATCCTTAACAAATGATGTTGTTAATGTGGGTTTGTTGTTTCTGTTCTTTGGTGGGTTTGCAGTGTGTGCTGCAAAAGCAGAAGTTGAGAAAACATAACCCTCTGTTCCAAGCACATTTAGTTTGTTCAGGTTTGAGTGTGCCGAGGGGGATGTTGTACAAACAATGAATATTGTAAATCCTATAATTGAATGGGCATGACATTTTTCGTGGGTATATGTGCTATTGTATTTATGTACTAATTATTTATATTATCTTTTGTTTCGACAATTTTTTGTGGTGTAATAAGTTTATTGCTAATGTGTTGCATGTGCAATGTAAATACCATTGGATACTAACTTAAACTTCATTATAATGATCATGATTTTATGAATTAGTTCCGTGCAGGTAGTCATTAGTCATTGCTTAGTGGAATTTTGTGAGGAGGGGTATAATCGCATTTGACAGTGTCCAGTCATGTCCTTTTTTATTTTCACTGAATGAAAAATAAAATTGTTTCATTTTGGATTCATGTTAGTAGAAGATTGTATACATGTCACACAAAAGTGTGACAATCAGTAAATTTGTGTTGAAAGCTTAGGCATACTTCTCAGTTTGGCAATAGTTTTCATTATTTTTTGCCAACAAGAGTCAAATTTGATAAATCCAAAATACCCAATAAAGATATATGTATGCAGTTCTTCTAGAAATGAATCCTGAAATCACCCATGAGTGTGCATATCTATGATAAGGGGTTGTGGACAGTGAGCTTCATTCTGCATAAGTTCCTCTCTGTTGGACAACATACCTCAAATCTTAAAATGTTGATGCTCAGCAGTTTGGAGAATGTAAATTCTGCAAAACTTTATCCATTGGATAGCTTTTTACTACTGGACCATCTTTTTCTCTTGATTGCAGCCTATCTCGCTTTCACTAATATGACCCCTCGAATTATGGGGCTTTGGGCTTATGTTTAAGTTTTGCATATTTGGAGTATTGGCTCTTATGTGATCCTATATGAAAAACTGATTCATTCTATGCACATGGGTTCTTCAACAAGATCTACCATTGATTTGGAAAATTGTATCTTCTTGCTCTTTCAATCAGATATTGAGAAAAATATGGTTTTCCAAGCTAACAATTTGGTTGTTGCTTGTTTAGAGTCAAGTTCATAACTCTAACCTTCTAGGACAGATCAAATCAGTTGATTGGCCCCAGTTCTTTCAAATCAGAGGCCTCTATGAGGGAGTTTGTCAACAGCATATATTAGTAGGTTATTTAGCATTTCTTGCTTATTGGTCCATTCACACATGCAAATAGTCAAGGAAAGGAAAGGAAAGGAAGGGGGGAAAGAGATTCCTTGAACTGACATTAACCCTGAAGGATCATAGATGAAGATGCTGGGTGGTTTTGCTTTTCATTATATATCTTGATTGTTTATCGATTGTGATTGAAGAGGCAAAAAGAGATGAGATGGTATCTTTCATTATGCTTATAAAAATAAATATTCTTCCAGTAATATTTTCTTCCTTCAGCTAGGATGAGATTTAAAGGAGATATTAGGTATTTCTCACAGTCTAGGACTTGGATAAATTCATGCTTTCATTTGTCATGGTCACCTGCCTCAAATTTTACCAGTCAGTCAGAATGTTCATGAGGAGAGACATTTGAATATATGAAATTCTTTGAAGATCCCTCTGCCTGATGGTCCTGGATTTTGTTAGTAGCTTTTTTAAGGTGAAATATGAATTTCTATTTGCCTATCAAAAAAACAAATAGTAAAACTATTTGAAGAACCCTTTTTCCCGATGGTACTGGATTTTGGGCTTGCAAATCCACATGGTCATCAGTTTAGGCCATGGCTAGGCTATTGCAAGTTTAATGGCTTGATATTAGCACCAATCTCATGGTTAATCTTTAAAGATTTCCGTCACCCTTCTAGTAGCATGTTTAGTTTATCTAATAGGTTCAAGTTGCAGCTTTCATACTAGATTATGGTGGCTGTAGGTGTCCTTCATTATCTTGCATCTTTGTGTTCTGTATTAAGGATTTTGAGGGCCGCTTCCTTGCATTTTAATTGATGATTGGAGCAAGATTTCTTCTGTTTGATACTTTTGTTTCACCTTGGTATGTTATCCATGCATACATCAGTACATATTTACTTCAACACAAATTATTACTATTTAACAAAGAAACAACCATAGCTTCTTTCCGTCAAATAATGGTCTAAAACATGCACAATCTAGATTAACTTACACCTGAGAAAAATGTATATTGTATGGCCCCCTTGAAGTATGATGAGGTTTCTTCTGAGGAAGAGGTACAGTCTTCCTCTTAATAGTAGATGAGTCCAGAAGACTGAAATTTTCCCAATGGTCCCAGAACCTTGGATGCAATGAATGGGCCAGCAGGACAGATGACAATTTTCTACTGTGGGAAGGTGAACGTTTATGATGATGTGCCTATGGATAAGGTAATGAAGCTTCATTACTGTTATAGACCTTGGGACAAATCTCACAATATGTTGTCTTACTAATGTAACCACATTAAGAATTTTCAGGCAAAAGCAATAATGCAGCTTGCTGCAAGCTCACTTCATTTGCATCAGGAAGCTCCATGTGATGGAACTCCAGAATTACTGCCTTTCTCATGCCATTTACGGGTTGCAAGTGTTAAAATAGGCCCAAGTTCTCCTACAGTGATCTACCCAACATTGCAAACAGGTGGGTTTTGGGCTGTGCTTGGGACCCTCCCATTTTGTGCACTTTACAAATTACTGTAAGCTCTGAAGTTATTTGAGGATTGATCAAGTTCCCTTATGTGACTTTTTAATGGGTTTATGGGTATCTGGATGGCAAACCGCTCAAATGGCATAACTATTGCAATACTTCTTTTTAAACTATTCAGTTTTACGATCAGCTGTTGAAACCATGAAGCTGTTTTATATGGCAACTTAAGAAGTATCATTAGATTTATTTCAGCTTATTCATTGATTTAATCTACAGTGAAAATAAATGAAACCCTCAGCAGTGAGAGACTAATATTCTGGCTACTTTGGTATTTGATACTTTGTTATTAATACGTTATCTTGGTTCAACTCCCAGTGAAAATGACAGAAAATTGTCAGCTGCACAGAGAAGAAAGCAACATATTTCATGAAGACAACCACCCTGGTAAATGCTTCTACTCTACTATAAGATGATCTTAAGAATTTCCTGCAATATGTTACTTGTGTATCACAAACAAGTATAAATATATGACTTTTAAAATTTATATAGTATGTCCAAGGAAAAAAAAAATAGAGTGGCAATGGACAATGTGATTGTAAAAGGAAACTTTTGCACTGTCTGATGTGGAAAATATTAAATTCTCCAATTGATTTCCATAATGTAGCTTGTCAGAAAAGTCCTAATCACTCAAGATATTAGGTTTTTCATACCAGCAGGATAAATGAGTTTTCTTAAATGGAAACTTTTGTTTCTGATTTGTGTGAGAGGAACCCAATCTTTGGTAAACTGGAAAGAAAAATATTGTTGTGGCTTAAACATGTTTAACTTGATGGATTAATGTTCATGAATTGGGATTATTTTTCTGAATTCATTAACAAAAAATCATCTTGTTTTCTGCTAGGGCTTTAGACCAAAGAATCTTGGTATACACTGTTGGCCCACTACCTAACAAACAATTTAAGTTTTTAGGTCAAATTTGTAGCTCAACATGGCATCAAATTCTTGTTTTATTAGAGGTCATGAATTATTGATACTCTTTTTCCTTGTATAACTACTTCCTAAAATTTTTCTCCAAAAACTTTGTAGTGTTTCATTAGTTTGAATTTATAATACTCTTCTTTGTCAGACTGGTTAACAAGGGTAGTGGACCTATCAACTAGTGTAGACCCTTAACAGGATTGGGAGGGTCTCAGAATGAGAAATGACTTGAGAAAGAATGTAGGGATGGAAGGGAGAAGTTGGCTATTTGGTGGACAGGGTAAAGAAGGAAGGAGAAGCTTCAGAAGGATGGAAAAAAAATACTTTTCCATTTTTTTTTATTGTTAATAAATATGTTATTCTGAAATTGGAAAATTTTGTTATACCATTTGTTAAGCAATTAAAATATCAGAGGAAGATGGCGGATTAAAGTTCCTCATCATATTGATTGTGGCACTCTGAAAGAACTAGAAGGGAAGAACAGACAAAAGGAGTACTCATCTCTCCCTAAACTTGATTCATTATTACTGTTGATAAACAAACTGGTAGTATACCCAAAAACAAGCATCTGGTATGGTAGGAACTTGAGAACCTTTGTTATCACATCATTTAGGTAATTGATTGACGTTGAATGAACGTGAAGGCACAAATCTCTGGATAATGAGATTATTATATCCTTTGCACTTTAATGAACTTTGTTACCCCTTTTTTCCTGTTTTGGTGGTTAGCTGCAGAAGTTCCAACAAGCAGAAAAGCATCAGTGCAAAGATATCTTGAGAAGCGAAAAGACAGGTATCTTGACTGGCTAAAATGCTCTTTATGACAACCAAAAAATCTAGTGTCTATTTTTGCTTTTTTGGTCCTCACACCCCTGTTAGGTGAAGGTTTAAAAGCAAGAAAAGAGGAGGAATGCCTTCATCTGCTGGCTTAGACATCTACTTAAACCATCGGGTGGGGGATCAGATACCAAATGATCAGTCAAACCAGAGTGATGCATGCTCCCTTTCCCACTGCAGAGCACACCACATCCCTACCCCATGCAGCTTGGTCGAGAATATGACAAAGCATACTAATCTCTCTGCTGATCTCAGTATCAAAGGTGACAGTTTTATTTTCTTGGCTTTTCTTTTGTTCACATGAAGTAGAAGAAATATTTAATTAACAAATGAGGCAGTGTTTTTACTATGTGAAATCATTGGATTTTTTTTATACAAACTCCAAGCCAAATTTCAAAATATTCAGATTGTGCGCCTCCATATTAAGTAGTTGAGAAACAAAGTCTACCCCATCAAATATCCTGAATTGCCAGCTAAAGGGTTGGGAAACAGCTCCAACTGAACTAGAAACCTGCATGCTCAAACTGCACATGAACAAAACATAATATGACTGATATGTTTAACTGCTTGCCTTAAAGCAAAATGCAAGAGTAACATGGCATTAGAGTTGTATCTCATCTTCAACAATGTGCTCCAGATGTTTTCTCACCAACTTAGTCACTCATATTGAAATGGTGGCTTCCTTAGTTTGTAAGTAGGTAGTCTATTGAATGAGGTTCATTCTTTCACAGATGTGGATTTGAGTCTTCACCTGGCATTAGAATGGAACTCATTTTTGCTCCCCTTTATATGCAGTAAATTTGTGTTGGTCTTCCATCAGAATATCTTATCCCTGCTCTGTTTTTTTAGCTCTGTATCTCAGTTGTTTTCTTTGACTCGTATTCCATAATGATTAGTTGGTCCCTAGACATTTGGGAGTTATCTAGTCAGCTTCTTATTTTAGAATGACAATAATCATCCACTACACTGTTTCCAGGATTGGTTGATTGTTATCAAGCAGGTAGTTCTGTATATTGCATTATGACTGGTATCTAAGTAATTATATGCAACTAAATGAACCATGGCCTGGTTGTAAGAGTGTGCATAAGTATCAATAATTTAATATAAAATATTCTGTTAAAATGATGAATATCTGATGCTATTTAACAACTCATAGAATGATGGGGAAGTTAAAGAAAATGAAGTCTGAGTGAACAGTTGAATAATTGGTTGTCTAACACTACAACAGTAGTGAAGAACACTTAATGTATGAAAAATTCTGAATATTGAGATATTGACTTTTGTACCACACAAAAGGGTGTAGCCTTAAAAATAGTATTGTAGAATATAATATAAAAGAAAATTGTCTGGCATCACAAAAAATGTCCAAAATTAGCTCTTTGTATGGGCACACATGAAAGAAGTGCCTGGTGATGTTTTTGATGTGCCAAAAGTTTAGGACATGGAATGTGCTTAACAAACACTATCCAATAGTTTGGTTAGCAACTTGAAAATCGGTCTAGTTCATTTATAATAGGCTAATTAGTAGAGTAGGAAGATGTATGTACTTCAGTGCATATAATATAAAAAATCATCCATCATCAGCATTAGCAGTTAGGTTTGCATTCTTTGCTGATAATTAGCAACCTTCTATTTATACATACAGCTCAACCATCCCACGTGTTTTTGCACCATAGGTTTGGTTCAATCACTGCCAACTTGGTAGTCACATCTCTGTTGGCTTCTATAATACTTTTCATCCCAAGAGCTTTTAGGTTATGTTGGATGGTGGAGTGTCATAATTGGATGAACTTTTTTGCTACATGGGGCCAGAATTTTTCTCATTCACATTGGTTTTCTTCATAATGACATTGATGTACCAGATTTGAAATGGCAATGAATGATTTATGATGGTTTGTTGCTTTGCAGATGTCCAAGAGCATTGAATATGCAAGGATGATTGACAATACCATGGTAGTGTTTATCTTCATGTCACGCAAGGACTTGCGTGGAGAAACAACATAGTATTAACAAACCCCTAACGTGACCTGACTATGTCATGTTTTGTATTGAGATGAGTGGAGGCTTTGTCGAATCCTTTTCTTCTTGTTTTTCTTTGTGTATGTTATCCTAATGAGCATATTCTTCTCTCTTTTTATCAATAGTAGAAGTTAAATCCTGTGACCACCAGACAGCTTTGGTATGAGTTCATTGTAGTAGTAGTAGTAAACTCTAATGCCCATCAAATTTTGAAAGCCCGCACCCAAGAGCCTACATCAAATGAGCTCTCTGGGCTCTTCCAAATAGAATTGTTATCAAGCCATCTTCGTAGTTGTTGGTTTGTTTACAAGTTGATTGATCCTTGACAGACAATGAAGCCGATCATACTGGGAGGATCTAAGCCAGAACCTGAAGTGTACAACCTATGACAGACCATGCACGCTGACCAAGTAAGCCTCTTCTGAGATTATCCTCCCTTATTTCCTTGTCCCCATGTTTAATTTTTATGTTTTGAGAGCCACAATTTAGTGTGTGTTTTGGTAGCTTACTAACTCAGATAAGTGATGATAATCTGCCTCCCTCCAGTAGGAGAGGCTATGATTTGAACCCTAGACACCCACCAAAACCAACCTCACCAGGAGGGATGTCTCACCACCCTGAGACATGGAGACCCCAGATGGACCTACTCTTCTAAAACCCCACAGCACAAACACACACTAGTGGCCCAAAGGGCTAAAACTAGTGCAATGGATAAGTGTATGGGAGGAGTTTGACATTTATGAATAGGTTGGGTGACAAATCGGTCAAGCCATGAATCATAATTTGATTGGTACTAATGCTTGCTGTCGTCTTCTTCCTTCCCTTTAATTTAAAGGCAAGGGAATCCAACCCCCACTACTCCACTGTTCAAAATCTCTCTCTACTTTCAACCATTCTGGTGAAAGAACAATAATCCATCTCTCCATGATGTTGCCCACTCTCTCCTAACTCACTTTCTTCATTGGGTGTATTGTTTCAGAGTTGTTTTTGTTGCTTTCATGCTTTTCACACGTAGCTCTCTACTGGGATACTTCTTCCTGCCCTGTGAAAGCAACTTTACCTTTCCAAATGCCCCTAATTTTCAAAGATAATAATTTTAAAAAACCATTAAAAATAATTATGGTATTAGAAAAATTGTAAATTTTTTAGAACATGAGATGAAAGTATGCACATTTTATGTGGACGTTATTATTATTTTTTATTTTAAAAATGAAAAATGGAAATGTCTTCAAATGCTGCATAGCTGATTGAAGAAGAATAATTCTAGTTCTGCCAATTGGAATCCATTTGTTCTCCAATCTCTGTATGGACTGTGAACAGTTTGACCACCATCACAGCTGGGTAACCCAACCCATGAGAAAGAAAAAAGTGAAAGTGGCCATGATCAATTTTAATCATAACGTGCCTCCTCTTCCAGTAGTTGTCCTACAACAAAATCCTTATACCAATCATTTTCCCATCACTTGCCATTCAAGGAACTTGGATTTGGCACCAGGGTCTAGAATTGGTAAGCTTGTGGACCACTTAAAAAGTGCCCATTCTCACAAGCTGATTAAAGGGTTCAAAGTAATCGAAGTAGACGAAACTTTGGCTTTCGCAACTGTTTTTGAAAACCCTTTTTTTTTTAAAAAAATATTTTGAAAACAAACTATTTTTAAAAATAAATTTTAGATATATTTTGTTATGGTTTGTAGACTGTTCTGAGTAATAACTGAAAACATAAAAAATGTTTCGAATTCCCTATTCTCAAGTAGAGTTTTCTTTTCTGAAAACTACTGAGACGTGTTTGGTTTGTGGTAATGGATTTGGACACCTTTGCTAAACAGTCTTTGGAATTTTGACCCTGGAAGCCAAACAGAAAATGATTGCAAATTCAAGCATCATAAAATTTTGACTAAGGTCAAGGAAATATCTTTAGAGCTTTCATAGTACCTGTCAGGCTGTCACGTATCACATCAGAGAAAATTCACAGCGCCGTATTTATCATGTGGTTTAATGTCCGCTTGAGAATGTTTTCAAAAAAAACATTTCCGCCATAAAAATCATCTTTCAAAAAAAAA
Organism: Vitis riparia; assembly: GCF_004353265.1. Lineage (NCBI taxonomy): Eukaryota > Viridiplantae > Streptophyta > Magnoliopsida > Vitales > Vitaceae > Vitis > Vitis riparia. Next base: position 29,489,560 of record NC_048437.1, read on the forward strand.
AAATTATTTTATAAAATTTTGAAATAGCTTTTAAAAAATTATTTATTATATTTTACAAAAAATACATAATCATCCTTTCTTATCTTCATTATTTCACAATCCTTCGTGTTCATTTATTAAAATTAAAATCAATTTTGATATTATTTATAATTATATTTTTTATTTAAATTTAATAAAATTTTCATGTTAAAATTTAAGTATACTATTTATAATTATATTATTTTTTTCTCCTTTAAATTCAATAAACTTTTCACATCAAAATTTAAGCCAAATTCCGATATCATTTGTAATGATAATAATATCTACTTAAATACCCACTTTAAAAAAAAAATCATAACCCTTTCCACTTTTTTCTTATGCCTTACTTTATCTCTTTCATTTTTCACTGGTTTCATCTTAATTGCAGGGAATAAAGTCTAGTGGAGAGGAGCCAAATGTTATGATTTGCAATCCCTGTGTCTTAGGCCCCACCTTCCACCGCATTTAGAAAATTGGCTAAAAGGTAAAAATTGTGCTCATTTCATTCCTTTTCATCAGTGGACATTCCATTACATTTATGGGGCAAATAATAATAATAATATAAGCTATGATTTTTTAATAAAAATCTTATTGCTCTGATATTAGAAGTTACTTAGAAGCATAGTAAAATTTTTTATTTAATTAAAACAAAAAAAAGAAATGAAAAGAAAAGAAATCTTGTTTGATAAGGAAGGTGAGTAGAATAATTGTTGAAATAAATTGGGAAAAAAGTTTCCTTAATTTAATAGATTTTCTAGGATAAGAAATAATTGGTATAAGGTTTTGTGAAAATCTAAGACCAAAAAAGAGACAATTTTAAAGGAAAATTAATTTTTATTGAAATTTAATTTTTAAAAATAGAAAAAAGCAAAAAAGAAAATCATTGTATACGATTTAACCAAAAAAAAAAGAAAAAAGAAATAGCAAGATATTTATTATTTATATGTGAATGAAATTTAAGTAAGAAATAAAATATCGACCATGTGGTACTTCCAAACAATAATTTAAGTTTTTTTTTAAAATTATTATTATTTTTAAATTTTTTATTTGAAGGCGAAAACATCGGCAGCTGCGTGAGGGGCGAACATGTGCTCCTCGTAGTTGCTCCGGGGCAGGAGGGGAAAGTCTTGGGTGTAATCGCTCATACATCCACCATTTTAGTAATGTGTGGGCCCATGTACTGATCAGATCATCAAAACATTCATGTTGATGGATCTGATCAAATCTAAGACATGAACGTGGGAATGGGGGTGTTTTTCACTGTCTGATTTCTCGTTTGTGGTTAAGATCTCAAAGGGGATGACCCAGAAAGGATTCAATCAGAGCCGTGTGTTTTTAATTCTAAGCGGCCCCCAATTGGGTGATGGGTCATTTAGATGCAAGTATCTGGTGCGAGTGACACACAGAAGAGACGATCATTTTCATTTGTTATTTCTTCTTGCCGTAATTTCATTTATTTTGGCAAGGCAATGATTGATGGGGACAAGGGGGGAAATACAACACGACGTCGTTTTGTATTTTCTTCTCCGACTAATATTGCAAGCAGCTATTAATTTCAGTCTTTTATTTTTTTTGTTTTTTGGGTTTTGCGTTTTGATTTTAATTGAAATTGGAATTTAGAATCAGTAGTTTATTTACTTTTGTTTGAAGTTCCCAACAAACAGTAGCTGCAATCTTTCTGGTCTCCAACGGAAGGAAAGTGGGAGAGAAAGAAAAAGAAAAAACTTTTCCTTTTAACAAACAAAAGAAAGAAAGCGAAAGTCAGGCATTTTCTTTGGATACCTTCGCTTTGATCTCATGCTCCTGAGCTCTGTTTGCAATTTCTGATTTGGGTTTGCGAGTGCACGCCAACTAGTGAAGTGGGTCGGTCTTGGTTTTTGGTTTGGTCTTCGGTTAGTGGGTCTCTCTCCCTTTTTCTCTCTCTGGTTGGTTTTTGGTATTTTGGGTTTGTTAGAATGAGATTTGGTTGGTTCTAATTTGGTTTTGGTAGAGATCTTACGTAATCCTTTTGTGGGTCTCTGTTTAAATCTGGTTTCGTTGCCTTTTATGCCATACAAGTTTGGTTTTATCATTTCCCAGATATTAGATTTATGTCACTGTAATAAAAAATCTTGTGGATATTTTGTAACTGAAAAAAAAAAATCATTTCTGGGGTTAAAATTGGGTTTCCCAGATAGAGATTTTGAGGGTTTTTTTCTTAGGAATTATCTTAGAATTTTTGTTGGCCGGTGGAGTCGTAAAGAAATTGTTAGCTAAGGGTGGTGATTTGTAATCAGAAGGAGCTGTTTTTTTATTTTTTATTTTTTTAGTTTTATTTTCAATTTTGTTGCATCTGGCTATTGTGGAGATCTGGGAATTGTTTCATCTCTTATGCCCCATGAAGAACCTTTTTCCTTCTGAATCATGTAAAGAAACACAGCTCAATGCCTTTAATCCACAGTCATGGCTCCAAGTTGAAAGAGGGAAGCTTTCCAAATTCTCATCACAGTCCTCTTCTTCCATGTAAGTTATCCTTCCATGTAAGCTTTCCAAATTCCGTTTTTGGCTTTCTGTTTGGTTTCTGAGAAACTGGAGGAAAAGAATCTGAAATTGGAACCTTAAAGTTTCCATTGTTTTGGTTCCAAGTAAACCTCAGCCAAGAATTTTGTTTGCTAAGTATTACAGCAATCCTCAGTTTTCTCAGAACCCAGACGGAGCCTCCAAGGATTAAATTATCTCTTTTTTCATAAAATTGAGATGGTATTTTTGTTAAATGTGTGTAGAGAATCTCTTATCAAGGTTCCTGAGCCACCCATACTTCCATTCTTTAAACCTGTCGATTATGTAGAAGTTCTAGCTCAAATCCATGAAGAACTTGAGTCATGTCCTCCACAAGAGAGGTCGAATCTTTATTTATTACAGTTTCAGGTCTTTAGGGGCCTTGGGGAAGTTAAACTGATGCGGAGAAGTCTCCGTTCAGCTTGGCAGAGAGCCAGTACTGTTCAGGAGAAACTCATTTTTGGGGCATGGCTGAAGTATGAAAAGCAAGGAGAAGAGCTCATTGCTGACTTACTTGCCTCTTGTGGTAAATGTGCACAGGAGTTTGGCCCAATAGACATTGCCTCTCAACTTCCTGCAGATTCAAATACAAGTTCCAATGAGGCTGTTGTGATGAATGGGAATGAAATTTTGAAAACTGTCATTTTCCGAATTGGGGATGAGAAAATTGTTTGTGACAGGCAGAAGATTGCGGGCCTGTCAGCTCCTTTTCATGCTATGCTTAATGGGTGTTTCACAGAATCACTCCAAGAGGACATAGATTTGTCTGAAAATAACATTTCACCATCAGGTATGAGGGCAATCCATGAGTTCTGTATGACAGGCAGTTTAGGTGAAGTCCCACCAGATCTTTTGTTAGAAATATTAATATTTGGGAACAAATTTTGCTGTGAGAGGCTAAAAGATGCTTGTGGCAGGAAACTTGCATCTTTGGTTTCCTCTAGAGATGATGCTGTGGAACTCATGGACTATGCACTTGAAGAGAACTCCCCTGTCCTTGCTGCATCATGTTTGCAAGTGTTTCTACATGAACTTCCTGATTGTTTGAATGACAATCGAGTGCTGGAAATATTAAGTGATGCTAATAGACAACAGAGATCAATCATGGTTGGGCCTGCTTCATTTTCACTCTATTGTTTCTTAAGTGAAGTTGCTATGGCCCTTGATCCTCGGTCAGATACAACGGCTTGTTTCTTGGAACGATTGGTAGAGTCTGCTGAGAGTAGCCGGCAGAGATTGTTGGCATGTCATCAGTTGGGCTGTGTGAGGCTTCTGAGGAAAGAGTATGATGAAGCTGAACAGCTCTTTGAGGCAGCTCTAAAGGCAGGCCATGTATACTCTGTCGCAGGTTTAGTGAGACTGGGTTACCTTAAGGGCCATAAACTTTGGTCTTATGACAAACTCAGCTCTGTGATTTCCTCTTTTACTCCACTTGGATGGATGTATCAGGAGAGGTCACTGTATTGTGAAGGCGATAAGAGGTGGGAAGACCTTGAGAAAGCAACCGAGTTGGACCCGACACTTACTTACCCCTACATGTATCGAGCTGCTTCCTTGATGAGGAAACAGAATGTTCAAGCTGCTCTTGCAGAAATCAATCAGGTCCTAGGTTTCAAGCTAGCATTAGAATGTTTGGAACTCCGGTTTTGTTTCTATCTGGCGGTTGAGAACTATGAAGCGGCATTTTGTGATGTTCAGGCAATTCTTACGCTCTCCCCAGACTACAGGATGTTTGAGGGACGGGTTGCAGCATCCCAACTTCGCATGCTTGTGCGTGAGCATGTTGAGAGTTGGACAACAGCAGATTGCTGGCTACAGTTGTATGATCGGTGGTCTTCAGTTGATGATATTGGGTCCCTCTCTGTTATCTACCAGATGCTTGAATCTGATGCTGCAAAAGGTGTTCTTTACTTCAGACAGTCTTTGCTTCTCCTGAGGTACATTCTGGACTAAAGTTCCCCTTCACATTGTGATACAATTTTCTTAATAAGGCGTCAAAATTTTTAGCTTACTTTCTAATTATGCATATTTAAAATTTATAGCTTATAATTCCATAATTTGTGAGGTTTTCATTAGTCTTCAATTGATCTAAGTAGTGATGAATCATGGATGTCCTAAATATTATCAATTAACTTCCAAGTCCCAAGTTGTCTAAAATTTTTTTTAATTATTTGGACTATTTCCAGAATATTAAAATATGCTTCTTTTTTTCTGTTTTGATACTAGTAAAGAGTGATGTGTTGGACATTTTTAATATAAAGCCCATTTCTATGTGTGTCCATTAAGAGTTTGAACACATCCAAGCCTGCCACCATCATTTACTTTGGGAAAATATGTGGAAAAAGTGAAAAATGTACGCATGTATTTTTGTTGCAGAACCTGCTATAGGGTTATATTTTATTTTTTTTACATCATTTTATTAATTACAAGATAATGATGAATGATTAAATATTTTATTTAATTGGTCAAAGTTGTTTATGTCAAGGGCAACAGAAACCTCATGATCTTGCTTGCTAGGTTGAACTGCCCAGAAGCAGCCATGCGAAGTTTACAGCTTGCCCGTCAACATGCATCTAATGAACATGAACGTCTAGTATACGAGGGATGGATCTTATATGATACAGGTCACTGTGAGGAAGGGCTTCGGAAAGCAGAGGAGTCTATTGGCCTTAAAAGATCTTTTGAGGCCTTCTTCTTGAAAGCCTATGCATTGGCTGACTCTAGCCAGGATCCATCATGTTCATCGACTGTTGTTTCACTTCTTGAAGATGCCTTAAAGTGCCCCTCAGATAGGCTTCGCAAAGGTCAGGTATGGTTTTTCTGTCACCTGACAATTCCATGATAACTTCTCTTATATTTGCTACAGATTTTTGGTCAAAGCCTTGTAGCCTAATTACTAGAGGTCAGATACACTAATATTTTTCACCTTTCAGCTATATCGACTGTCACGTCTTTTAGTTAAATCACGGTACACATTTCTTTTCCCCACCGTCTCAACCTTCACAACTATTCAACAGAAATTGTCAAGTTACCAACTTTCCTAAAGGTCTAACCTGTTAAGATATAGGCCCATGATATATATTATGCAAACAGAAATGCTAGTGAATTCATTAGTTATTCATATTAAAGAAATTGGATAAGTCCAGCATGTTCTTGTAGCTCATAGACACACAAGCTGGCATCTTGGGTTGTTTATTTTAAATCTTAGCAGTTTTTCCCCTACAAAACAAGAACTATGTGCAAGCTCAAAGCAATAAGAGAAATTCACATGGGAGTGTGAGAACAGGAGAAAAACGAGGGCCAGTAAAAGAATAAGTTTCGAACTGGCCACGGTTATTGATCTCCAAATAGATTTGACTGAGGTGATACCCAATTTCTGAAAAATGTTAAAATATGGACCTTGAGAAGTCACCACATGTTTGGACCCTGGATAACATTGTTGATGAGGAAAATCGGTTACCATCTTAATTAACGTAACATCTAGAAGACATTGCCATGGTTACTCTTATCAGATGTCATGTTGTCTGGTTGCTGCCAAGCGGAGAACTCAGGATAATATTTTGTATTGATAGTAGTATCATTTTTATGATAGAAATACAGTTCAGACTCTGTTAACAGGGTGGCATTTACTAGCATATCCCCACCTTTAACTGATCATAATGTAGGTTAATGAGCTGGGGCCTTAATTTTTCCTTGTTATATAAAGAAGTTGCTACTGTGAACATGTATTTATCCATCTCAGTAAAGTAAAAATGCAGTTTCTAAGTTGTAGTCGATAATGAAATGGTGCGGAATTCTGGATTAATGAATTTGTGAGCCATGATATTTCTGTTTCATTCTATATGTTATTTGATATGTTAAATAAATAGTCGTAGAAGTTGTTGGATTTTTAACATTTCCTAATCACCCGTCTCCATTTGCCAGGCCCTTAACAACCTTGGCAGCGTGTACGTTGACTGTGGGAAATTAGAGTTGGCTGCTGATTGCTACATCAATGCCCTCAAAATCCGGCACACCCGAGCCCACCAGGGCCTTGCTAGGGTTCATTTCCTCAAAAATGATAAGACTGCTGCATACCTTGAAATGACCAAACTGATTGAGAAGGCCAGGAACAATGCTTCTGCCTATGAGAAAAGGTCCGAGTACTGTGAACGTGAACTCACAAAGGCAGATCTGGAGATGGTCACTAGATTAGACCCGCTTCGGGTTTACCCTTACAGATATCGAGCTGCAGGTCAGATTATTTTCCTCCTCACTTGCCTTGTGTACAGTTCCAACCGTCCAAATGCCTGTAGCATACAGACCCCTCCAACTCACCCATTGATTTCTGCTTTGCACATTATTCTATCTCAGAATCAACCATGATCCTGACCTTTCCTTCAAGAGGAGCACCCACATCTTCTCTTGATTATGAGAGATAATGGGTCTGTTGGGGAACATTTTTGAAAACAGATCTCAGAAAAAATAATTTTTGATAACAGTTCTTAAAAACAATTCTCAATTGGTTTTCAAAAACAAAATTGTGTTTGGGAATTGACATATGAAAAAAAGTTTTCTCAGTTTATTCGTTATGAAAATATTATACACTTGTGTACAATACATCTTTTTAATTGTTACTCAAAACACAACACAAAAAAACTGTTTTCTATTGAAAGTTTGTCAAACATTTTCTGTTATGAAAAATAGAAAACTGATTTGGTTCCTAACAAGCCCAAAATCAGTAAGGCAGATTGTGTGTGTGTGTGTGTTTTTTTTTTTTTTTTTTCCCGAGATTCAAGTGGATAACGAGGCTGTAACATGGTATTTGGATTGGTGGGGCAGTTTTGATGGACAGCCACAAAGAGAAGGAAGCAATAGCAGAACTGTCAAGAGCAATAGCATTCAAGGCAGACCTTCACCTTCTACACCTGAGGGCAGCCTTTCATGAGCACATTGGAGATGTGTTGGGCGCACTGCGAGACTGTAGAGCTGCCCTCTCTGTGGATCCTAACCATCAAGAGATGTTGGAGCTTCATAGCCGTGTCAACAGCCATGAACCATGACCCATGACCCATCAACCCAGACAAAAGGAAAAAAGATTGAAACATAGAAAAAGCAAGAAAATATTGTCAAATGCCTCGATCACCCACCATCACAACCTTGTATACTAGTGACCTTCTGCATTTAGCCTTCTCATTATCTTCTATCTCCCTCATTTTTCTTTTCTTTTTTTTTCTTTTGATTTTTGTAATTTATGCTTTGAGATTTTTGGTAATATAATTTAATGAATACCAAAATTATGCATGTTTTCCTCTCTCTTTTTCATTTTTTGTAGAAATTTTTAAGCTTTTGAGGTATCGGGTTAGTATGTTTTTTTCATCGACAATTGGGGTAAAATGTCTACAAATTTTCAGGTCGTCCCTGTATTACAGTGATGAGAGATCCTTTGAGCAGTGGCTAGGGTAGGGTTTCTAATTTTTTTTCTTTCTTGTTTTTATAAATAACAAACTGTAGTAGGAGTGTCTAAATTTCAATATGAAATTAGGGTTTTTTTTTTTTTGGTATATTAGTTTTGTTTCTTAAAATTTATTTTATGTGAATGGCATTTGAATTATGAGTATTTGTTTGTTTTCTTTGCGGTTGAGGAGAAAATTTTGTTAGGGTTAAGAAAAGAAGCCAAATTTCGGAATCTTGGGTTGATGATTGTTTGGCACCCAGGAAAATTAAAACCCTGGTCTCCCAACTTCCAACTGCCTCGTGTTGTACGGAAACCAAGATAATGTGTACGATAAGCTTGAAAATTTCATTTTCTTTCCTTGGTTTTCTCAGTAATTACGATACTTTCCGGGATCGGATTACACTGAATCATCTCTTGGGGGTGGTTTCTTCTAATCTTCTGTTTGGTAGCTCAGGACCAGGAGGAAAATGAAAGAAATTTAAGATCTCGGATCGGCTGTTACACGCTGAAATCATTCAGCACCTTTGTTTAGTCCGCATAACCCGCAGTTTTCTAAGTCGGTTTAATCTTACGGTCAAGTGAAGTGGAGGTTTTCATCTTTGAAATCGAATATTCAAGATTTTGATCCCTTTTCTTTTCCGCCCTTTCTCAGCAACCGAAGCATTTAGGGTTTTTGAAGTTTTCTTTCCTTTCTATTTTCTTTTACAGACCTAGGGTTTGATCAACAATTTATCCATGAATGAATTTAAGATCGTGTCACTGCTGTTAGGGCTTTTCGTATGTAGAATTCCATCTTCCAATGGAGTCAGTGTATCATGTATGATGGTTTACGATGAAGGTGGGGCAGCTGCAGTTTTCCGATCGCCGGAATGCCCTGACTGGAAACCAATTCACAACCAGACGCTGAATTGCCAGTTTGCGACAATCCGGGGATGGAGAGAATATCAGGAGGATCGAATATCTTGTGATCTTGATATGAAGATACCCTTGCTTGGTATAATCTCAATCTTGTTCATCTATTTTTCTATTCTGTTGTAATAGAGGTTTGTCTTGAAGAAAACTGGAATCTCATTCCCGGCACAGGATGCTTTTTCCTTTAGGCTTTTGTTTGGATCTCGGGAAACGAGGGAAAGGAGAGGAAAAATGCCAAAAACAGCTTGTGAAAAAAAAACAGATTCATTTGAAAGCAATTTTCTTCGCCTACCCTACTTTTTCCTTTCCATGTTCTCCTTGAAACCCAAATGTAGAGTGTCCATTTAGTAATTCTGGTTGAAAACAATTTCTGATTTTAAAAAAATATATTTGATATTTTTTTTTTAGAATTTATTTTAAAAATAGATTTTTTTTTTAGGATTGAGTTCACAAATATATTTTGTTTGTGAAAAACAATTCATAATTATTTTTAAGAACCATTTCCCAAAACTACAAGTCCGGAATTGTTTTTCAAACTCAAAAAATATTTTTACTAATTTTTTTTTTTTTTATGGAAAACATTCTTTTAAAAATTTGTTCTATTTCACCTATTTTTTAGGGTTTATTTTAAAAATTAATTGTACAAACATAAAAATTATTAAAAATAAATAAAAATTATTTTTAAATAATATTTGGATAAACATGGCCTTGACACAGATGCAGGCAAAAGAGAGACCAGGGAGATGAGGGTTGGTGTGGTGGGAGTGTTTGATGGCCATGGTGGTGAGGAGGCCAGTGATATGGCCTCCAAGCTTTTCATGGATTATTTTCTTCTGCACACCATCTTCAACATCTATAAGAAAATGATAGCATTCAATAAAGAACAAGACACAGATCTTCAATCAAAAGAAGGGGATGAATCACTACAAATGAAGATTTTGAGGGAGGCATTGTTGAGGACAATTCATGAAATTGACCTAAAATTTTCCAAGGCAAGTGTACCTTTGTTTCATTACGTTTTTGAGGTAATTTTCCTTATGACCCATCTGGTTTTCTCTCTACTTTCAGGAAGCTCTTCAAAGCAATCTTCATGCAGGATCCACAGCCACTGTTGTTGTTATCATAGATGGTCAAATTTTGGTTGGGAATGTTGGTGACTCAAAGGCCCTTCTATGCTCAGAAAAGAAGAGCAAATCTCACCAAGTGACTCAAGGTCCAGTTTCTCTCTCTGTTGCTTAGGATTATGTTAATTCTTTATTTAGTTTAATGCTAAATTACATGTTCCAAAGGTTAGGGTGGGCAAAACAGCTGATAAATCAATGAACTCAGAAAAATCTAATCAAACCAAGTTGAACAAAATTAAGACTGCATATGACATTAGGAGTGTTTATAATGGAAGTGTTTTCTTTAGAAATGTTGGTATGATTCCTCAAGAAGCATTATAAGTATCATTTTTAAAAACACAGTCAGACGAACTTAAGAGTTCCTTTGGTAGTGTGCATATAGAAAAGTTAAAAAATCACTTGTAATCCTTCCTAAAGAAATATTAGAAAACACGTGATAGATAATTCTTTCAAAAACACTTTTAATAAAATATTGTCAAACACACTCTAATTGATATTTTCAAAAATTCTAAATTTTGAGGTTAACCCGATATAGGCCCGTTATCACACTACCTATTTAGGTTTCATGGCAATATGCAAAGAAAATGTACGAGTTTAATTTTGAGTCAAACAAAATCAATCGAACTAAATCAAACCAAACCAATGTTAAGTTGCAGTCGCTTGTGTCAATAAATAATTGGGTTTAATTTAGTTTCAATCTAATTAAAATTGACTAACTGGGTTTGGTTATCGGGTTTGATTATATTATCAGCATGCATTTTCTTGTTTGGTGCAAGCTGACTGCATGCATGTTACCTCAAAGAACAGGTAGGATATATTTTTCAGCTCAAGAACTGACAAGGGATCATCATCCGGATAGAGAAGATGAAAGAGCCCGAATTGAAGCATCCGGTGGTTCTATTATTGTTTGGGGGGTGCCTCGCGTCAATGGTATTCTTGCAATGTCTCGATCAATTGGTGATGTTTACTTAAAAAGGTCTGTTTCTTAACCTAGACAAATTCTGTTTCTTGCTCTTTTTTCATTTGTTTTAGGCTTCTTCATTTCCAATAATGGGTGGAAACGATTCAACCCAACCATGAAGGTCGGCTTGATTTGAGAAATATGAAAATTGATTTCTATTTGATAGTAATTTTAGGAAACGTTTTTAGTATTTTTAATACTTGAAAATTTTTATCATTCAAGTGTTAGAAATGCTAAAAACACTTTCTAGAATCACTTCCAAATGCACTCTTAATCTGCAATTTAAGAATGAAACCAAATTAATATGTTCACACTTTCTTTCGGGATTTGGATGAGTTTTGATATTATGGGTACACCCCTAAAGTAATTCATTGTTATTAGGGCATTGATCCGATTCATTTTAGATGTATTCTTTATATTTTGGATGAAAGAATTGAACGACTTCAAACTCAATTGAGTTTTAAAAATTAATTGGACGCAAAAGACCTTAATAGGGTTTGTAATCAACCAATCATCTAAACCGAATTCAATAAAACCAGCCTTAAAAAATGCTTGATTTAATTGGATTTTTTTAGTTACTGGCAAGTGCAAACTCAATTGAGCTTTGATTCAAGCGACAAAAATGGCATCTTTGGCTTGACTTTTTGTGTTGCCAACTTTTCTGATTCCACACTTTTATATGCTTTTTTCAGACACGGAGTGATATCTACACCGGAATTAACAGGTTGGAGGGCCCTAACAGCCAATGACAGTTACCTGGTAGTTGCATCTGATGGGATATTCGAAAGCTTGACCCCTGATGACATTTGTGACTTTATAGGCCATCAAAAATCGGGTCTCTCATCTTCATCGTCATTGGCTCACTGCATTGTTGATATTGCTTTTGAGAAGGGCAGCACTGATAACTTGTCAGTCATTGTGGTTCCACTGATATCAAAATAATTTCGAAGAGGACAATTGAGATGATGGTAGAAGCACTTTAAGATTTTTTCTTTGCTTTATTTACTGGCACGGCACTGCACTGCACCTTAATGAAACATTGCTCAGGTATCATCTAATGTACCGAGTGACAACATAGAAAATCGATATACAAATGGAGTGGACTGCTGAGCACAAAACATACAAATTGAGAACAGCTTCCGGAACACAAGCCTGTATTCAATTGTTTGTGACCACAATTTGTCACTGAAACAGAATCTACGCCACTGCTCCATCACTGGATTGCCACCATTATGCCACTTGATACATTTATCTGGTTTGCAGCATGAAAAACATGATTTTCTGCAGAGTGGGTGCAGAAAGTGAGACCCCATTCAACGGGTGAGTCCAGTACTTCCGTGGAAGCCAGGGGAGACTCCCTGAATGGGGAAGAGCTAGGATCTGTTTTAATATCGGTAAATAGCTGCTACTCTTCCAGTTCAATACTGGTCTCTGTAAGCATGCACTTTGAAGTCCAGAGGTTTTGGGAACTAGTGATGCTCTGTATTATAAACAAATATCAAAGATAAGGATGTAAAAAATTTCAGGGAAAATAAAAAGGCTCTGTAACAACTTGTAAGGACTTTCATACATTCTTCAGTTAGGATTTATGGTATTTTCTTGTGTGAAATAGAAGAGCTCGAACAATAAATGAGTACTTAATTTCACCTCTCAAATGAGATAAAAAGATGAACATTTCCCAGTACAAGAACAAGGTTTTGGAAGCAACAGAATGAGAATTAGAAGGATTGACATGGGTACGTATATTCAAACATAACCAAATAAACAGTTGGATTGTGCATGTCAGTACAAAAAGAATGGCTTGTGATGTTTCTGAATGTTGTTTTTATACGGAACTGAAAATATGGATGTTTTGGCATGAAATATTCCCCCAAAGATGTTTTGCCCAACACAGTAATCAGCTCAGATGACGTTAGTCATCAAATTCTGCACAAGTTCTATTCATAATGCAAGAGTGTCTAGCTGTTCTATTTGAGGCTGGGGTTCAGCAGTGTGCACTTAACTAGAAATTAAAACTTTTGCTTCCAGTTTTCCAAAAGATTTCCTAATGTGAAGCTTCTTACTCTTGGTCTCTTAATTTCTTCATGGTGTAATGATATCAATTTGAAGCAGCAGAACAAGGGGTGAAACGTAGAACTTAGTCAATGAAAGGAGGAAAATCTAATGTTATCAATGGTAATAAATGTCTTACATGCGTCTTTAATACCAGATAATAGTGAAACACGTACCTTTTGTGCACAAAAAACTCAACAAGTGCAGAGTTGGATAGATGTGTATTCTTCTCATTATCTTTTGGGAGGGTGTTGAAAATAAGGATGCTGCAATGCATCATCAACACTCAACCGTTCATCCTACATTATACATGCATTGAACCAGCATCATGGTTTGATATGTATCAAATTATATTCATTAATGAAAAAAGCAATGGATTCAAAAACAAGATTTGTCAGAAGAATTTAGGAGAGCATGCATGTTTAGACATCATGCATAAAGCACATTATTATAAATAAGGTTGTCACGTAAAATGGAAGCTAAAACAAATTATAGGCAAAACTTAAAACTGTGGCAATCCAATAACCCCCATCCTAGTGACCATCCCAATCTACTATAATGGGGCTGTTTTAATTAGACATATTACATTCAAATACCAGCAGTTAATGAACAGTTCAAGAATATATGAGCACCACAAAACAACTATTTATTGCCTTTAATGGACTGAACTTTAGATGAATAAATCATCTACTGGGAGAATCCAAGGGGTAATCTATGTTTCCATTAAAATCCTTATACAAAGTGTTTGAAAAATAATAACCAGTTAAAATATCTTGTTCTAGATGAATAAAAAATAAAAACAACCTACACATTTTGTACTTCATTGTAAATTTTTTTTCTTTTTTTTTTGTAAGAAACAACTACATTGAAATAGGAATTAAGATGTACAATAGAAGGATGAGGAATCCTCCCATAAATGAAAGCTAAACACATTGAATACCAAAAGCAAAAAGCCACATGGTAATTACAAAAAGCAACATGGTACTTCATTGTAAAAATTGCAAATATCAAAACTTACTGGATCCCAGAGCAATAGTTGACGCACTAACCGCAGTGCCCACACATTTGGAAACCTATAGACATGAAAAAGGCAAGCATTTAGTGAGTATAACAATCCCTTTGAGGAAAAACACAAAATAATATATAGCAAGTAACTTGATTAAGACAGAATGCAAGATTTTAGATACTAACCCTAATTTCAGAGGATCTCTACTCTTTATTTGATGGGAAAAAAACTCTTCTGAGCATTTCCACGATGCAGGTGAAACTCCACCCTATATTGCAAGAGATGAAATACCATTAGCATATATGAAGACCTGTATTTCTACACAAAAATTGTGTTCTTTGAAAGAAGATAAAGAGTTCAAAAAATGCAATGGTTTGCAACAAATATGTTCAAACACCTTTAAGTATGAGTAATTAAACATTTTGAATTTAACTGCCTGACACTCGGTAATCAGAATATGTTGATCAGAGTGATACTATCTATTAGTTTGTATATCAAAAACGTCAGGAAATCTACACATTATGCTTCTATTGATACAGATGATACTACAGCCCAACATACCATGTAACACACTATTTTACAGTATGTTTTACAGGATGGAAAATTTTATTCATGCATGGGAGTAACAGACATGTCAGTTATTAAAATTGCAAGGGCTCAATATGCAGCAGAATGAGCTCATTGACACAAGATCAGGACTAGCAAAGTCAGTTAATTAAATGTGTATAAGCATGCTCAAATGGACCAAGTAACCAGCCAAAATATATTTCTTGATATCCTGAATCTTATTTCATTCCCTAAATCTAAAGCATCTACCGCTATTATCAAGCAAGGATCCAATTTATGTATGCTTGATGTCTCATCAGGGCATGTAAAAAACCATACACAACCCTTTCTTACTTTTGTGGTAAAAAGAATGGAATAACATAAAATGGTAATTATACAAAGCAGGACCTGAAAATAAAATACATTACCCTTTCTTACTTCTGTGCTAAAAAGAATGAAATTACATAAAATCGTAATTATACAAAGCAGGACCTGAAATAACACCCTATTTCAATTTCAACTTCTTCCAGAAATACCCTCATGTTTTTTTCTTTTAATATCTTCTCTGCCTTACAACCTCACATGTTACACCATTTCCTTTATCAAATCAATTCTACGCTTTCTGCCCAAGCACATAGTTCTTGTAGAGACTCAAAAGTAATTTTCTATCTATATCTTAAAGAGACTACCAAAATATTTATATCAGTCAGAAGAACTATAGAAGCACCAAGTGTATTGGACCAGTGAATTATATGGCAACTATCAGAATTTATATACTTATCTAATCAAAAATTATAATCTTGTTTATCCTGCATATATTTTGCACCATGTACAATTCCATACATGCATTTATAGAGCATCCATGTTTCCAGTTAAGCTACAAATTTGACCCAAAACCTTAACCCGTTAAGTGATGGACCAAAAATGTATATCAAGTCAACTAGTGCTAAGCCCTAACATCTTGCTGCATTGGTCAGCCTTCTTTTGAACTTGTGTATGGACCCAAATAGGGAAATAAACAATAGGAGAGGTTTGAACTTATAAACTCTCTGATAACGTATTAAGCTACCAATGTGACTAAAAAACTTAAGTTATTAGTTAATTCAATTAGTGGTTGGGTATTATATTTATCATTAATTCAAGTTTTTTTATCACTGTCAAACATTGGTCTCCAACCCCACCCCTGGGGTCAAATTTCTGACCACCTCACTGCAAAGGACCATAACTCTTAATGTTGTACGAGAGAAGTAAATTGTTTACCGTCTCCTCATTGATATTATACAAACTACACTGTTGAACAACCAAATTTCCTAAAAGCTTAAACTTGTAGGATTTGGGTCCACAAAATATATCATGTTCTTTAACACCTACTCTCATGTGCAGGCCCATACCCGTAATTGGAGAGACACACATACCAGTGGGCAAACAATCACAATCAACCTCTTTTGGGCTTAGAGACTCAAACTTAAGCTTATAGGATTTGGGCCTCCAATGTCTATCATGCACTCTAACATACACCAATCAGGACTATACATCTCTTCATTGTTATCCATACAAAGAAGACCACCTTCCACAGGAACAAATTTGGAACAAAATGTTAGGACAAGATATCAAATTTTCTTCACTTGTCCCCAGTCTCAGCAACCAAATGGATTATCAAGGGAAGATAAACACAAAAAGAATGTAGGAATCAAATTGCAGACAAGGATGATAATGAAATACAAGAAATTCCACATGAGAAAAATTGAGAATGTCAGTTGACTGATCTGTAACCAATTATAGAACACAGTTACTACCTTATTGCTGAAAGAAGGTATAGCAAAGGGGAAAAGAGAAAAAAAAGGCCAGAAACATATATCCAACAATATGCTGTTTTCTTGCTAACACAAATCCAGGATAATATTAGCAACAAAAGATGGTAAGCTTACTCGACCCTTTGTTAACCCAAGATGAAGGTGTTTTGAGGAACTCCCAGGGATTAAGATGCACATTTCCATGAATGATCTTAGTCTGGGACAACAAAAATCACATCAATTCCAGAACTCTCTGAAGAGAGAGAATAAATAACATTAATTTGCTTTACATCAACTATATTACATTCTTTCTTGATCAAATCAGATAATTTTATGAGGGTCTAAATATCCGGAAATATTTCACAAAACTTTAGACCCTATGATTCATGTTGCTGCATCATAGTGCACAAGATGCTTTTAAGAGAAATTCTTCCATTTCTTCAATGTACAGCAGCTACGGCCTTCTGATGACAGAAAAGAATCACAACTTTTTTCCTGGCCTACTTTTGCATTTCATGAGGTATTTAACAGTACATAGAGTGCTCAAGGTTTATGTATTATTTATTTATTCTGCACAAAGAGCACAATCTCTAGTTCTTTGACTGTGCAATGCACGGGAAGTACCACTAACTCATTTAGAAAAAAAAAATTCAAAATCATGGTTATACACATAGTTATTAACTTGTAAAACGTATTGTGTATCATTTTCCTATTTTTCTGTACTGTATATTGTCTCATATCATAAGTTTTCTCATGTAGAGAAAAATGAATTGAAAAAATACGTGTGTGCGTGCACACATATATATTGGAAGTATGAACTATAGAGTGATATATACCAATTTTATGAAAGATAGTCTGATTTAAAGAGTTCAACGATGTCATATCATATGAAATCATTGAGTATTAGAATTTTGAAAAGTTCAAATTAATAAAATATGATTTTAATGTATGAAATCATCACATAATCCGCAAAAATAAACTTCTTGAATTTTACCTATGATTTTTAGTTCCAAATTTTAACTAAGCATATGCACTTATATGTATATATGTATATATATCTATGTCTATAAGCGTCATTTTCAAATTATTATCTTAGTGGGGGTTATTGATTTATCAATAAATGAATATGTATTAATTTAGAAAAAGTATTATGTTTCTACCATATAGTACCGATATATGTATGGCTTATAAAACAATAGATGTGGTCAAAAGTTAATACATAGAAGCCTAAGATACTCTTGGAAAGATGCTCTTGGAAAGAGGAAAAGGTTATTAATTATATAAGATAGAAAGAGTCCTAAAAGGAAGAGACATTGTGCCAAAACATAATGCCCTAGAAAATAAAGAGATTTTAAGTATGTGATGGCTCTAAGAAAGAGTTGAATTGAGAAAAATAGAAGTTATAAAAAGTTATTTAATACTATATTATGAATTTTTGTATGCTATTTTTTCATGTACTTCATCAATTATTAATTTATATTTCCTTGAGCCCTTAAGGATTTCTAAAAAATTTATTATTTATGCCTTTAACAAGGTTATTAATAGTGCACTGGTCCAAGTTGGGACCAAAAGATTTTATTATTTAACCAAGGTTATTAATTTATCAGACATTTCTTTATCAAAGTTTTATTGTAGAATATTCAATTTAATCCTTTGCCTTCCCCATATAGAATATTTAGTTTAATCCTTTTGATCCCACACTGTTGAAATTTGGCATTCAAAGTTAGGGTTTTTTAATTTAGGAAAGTATTTTAGGAATAAAGAAGGAGAGATCATTTAGGATGATTCAGTTTCCTAATTTTAGGAGAGAATCAGGCTAGATTGATTTTTTCTTATTCAGTCAGTTGTGTATATATATGTGTATGGTGTGTACCTAAAGTATCAAAAAAGGGAATTCAGAAATTCTTCATGGTATCAGAGCCAGTTTTCTGAAACCCTAATCCCTTCTGGCCACCTCGTATTCAGGCCATCATTCATTCCGGCCAAATCTCTCTGGCCATCTCTCAATCCGACCATCTCTCATTCCGGTCATCAGTCCCTGTTCTCAAAGCCAAGGGGGAAAACGATTTCCGGTCGGTCGAATCGTCGTCAGAAAAACATTCACCGCCGGCGAACTTTTCCGGCGAACTTTTCCAGCGAACTTTTCCGGCGACGGTTTTTTTCACACCGCAAGGAGCGTCTGGAGGAGATCTATAACTTTTCCAAAAACACCGGAGCCAGAAAACCATCCACGCGCCTCCCACGCGCATTTTTCCGGCCGGCGACTGCATCTCACGCGTCGGCGCGTGAGGGCGCGTGAGCCACTTTCCGGCGACGCGCTTCCTACTCCAAGCTCACCTGACGCCGACCAGCCACCCTACGTACCTGTTTCTGCCATCCAAGCCCCGCACGTGCCTCTTTTGGGGTCTTTTTGCCTCCGCGAGCCCTCCGATCAGCTTTTCCGACGTCCTCCGGCTATTTTTCCTCAACTCCAATCCCTGCACGTGCCTTGGGAAGTGTTCTTCTACCTTTCCGGTCCATGACGAAATACGGAATGGCATCATCACAAGTATCCAGCGTCACGTCACCAGAATTAGGAGGCAGATCTGAAATTCCAAACCTTGGTGGTAGTGATTCCTCTCCTATTCTCATCACAGGACACAAATTAAATGGCCATAACTACTTACAGTGGTCACAATCTGTGTTGCTGTTCATTTGCGGCAAAGGAAAGGATGAGTACCTCACTGGAGAAGCAGTCATGCCAGAAACTACAGAACCGGGTTTCAGGAAGTGGAAGATTGAAAACAGCATGATCATGTCATGGCTTATCAATTCCATGAATAATGACATAGGTGAAAATTTCTTGTTGTTTAGGACTGCAAAGGACATATGGGATGCAGCCAAAGAAACTTACTCAAGTTCTGAAAATATTTCAGAACTTTTTCAGGTTGAATCAGCCCTACATGACTTCCGCCAAGGAGAGCAGACAGTTACTCAGTATTACAACACACTCACAAGGTATTGGCAGCACCTTGACTTATTCGAGACTCACTCATGGAAATGTCCTGATGATGCAGCAACATACAGGAAAATTGTGGAACAAAAGAGACTGTTCAAGTTTTTCCTAGGACTAAACAGGGAATTGGATGATGTTAGAGGGCGAATCATGGGCATTAAACCCCTGCCAAGTCTCAGGGAGGCTTTTTCAGAGGTTAGGCGTGAAGAAAGTAGAAAGAAAGTGATGATGGGATCCAAAGAGCAACCTGCCCCAACATTGGATGCCTCTGCCCTTGCGACTCGGTCATTTAATAGTAGTGGTGGAGATCGTCAGAAACGGGATAGGCCTTGGTGTGATTATTGTAAGAAACCAGGCCATTATAAGGAGACTTGCTGGAAGCTTCATGGCAAACCGGCTGATTGGAAACCAAAGCCACGGTCTGACAGAGATGGCAGAGCACACGTGGCTGCCAACTCTGAGAGCACCTCTGTTCCCGAGCCGAGTCCATTCAACAAAGAGCAGATGGAGATGCTACAGAAACTATTAAGCCAAGTTGGCAGTGGCAGTACTACCGGTGTAGCCTTCACTGCTAATCGAGGAGGAATGAAGTCGTGGATAGTGGACACAGGTGCTTCTGATCACATGACAGGAGATGCTACCATTCTTCAAAATTACAAGCCAAGTAATGGTCATTCATCCGTCCATATTGCTGATGGTTCAAAGTCAAAAATTGCCGGGACAGGTTCTATAAAACTTACTAAAGACTTATATCTTGACTCTGTTCTCCATGTTCCAAACTTGGATTGTAATCTTTTGTCCATTAGCAAATTGGCCCGTGATCTCCAATGTGTTACTAAATTTTATCCAAACTTGTGTGTTTTTCAGGACTTGAAATCGGGGAAGATGATTGGCAGTGCTGAACTGTGTTCCGGGCTCTACCTCCTCTCATGTGGCCAATTCTCAAACCAAGTCTCTCAAGCAAGTTGCGTACAGTCTCAGAGTATGTTAGAGTCTTTCAATTCTGTGTCAAATTCTAAGGTCAATAAAGATAGTGAGATTATAATGTTACACTATCGCCTTGGTCATCCTAGCTTTGTTTACCTTGCAAAATTGTTTCCCAAATTATTTATCAATAAAAATCCAGCATCTTATCACTGTGAAATTTGTCAGTTTGCAAAGCATACTCGAACAGTCTATCCTCAAATCCCATACAAACCTTCGACTGTTTTCTCTCTAGTACATAGTGATGTGTGGGGTCCCTCCCGGATAAAAAATATTTCTGGCACTCGATGGTTTGTGACATT
Source organism: Vitis riparia (assembly GCF_004353265.1). Classification (NCBI taxonomy): domain Eukaryota; kingdom Viridiplantae; phylum Streptophyta; class Magnoliopsida; order Vitales; family Vitaceae; genus Vitis; species Vitis riparia. The sequence continues at coordinate 29,510,228 of NC_048437.1, forward strand.
CGTTGATGATCATACACGGGTAACATGGGTTTTCCTTATGAAAGAAAAGTCAGAGGTCGGGCACATTTTTCAAACCTTCCATCTTATGGTTCAAAATCAATTCAATTCCAAAATTCAAGTCCTCAAGTCAGATAATGCAAAGGAATACTTTACTAGTAGTCTCAGTACTTATCTTCAAAATCACGGCATTATCCACATAAGTTCTTGCGTTGACACCCCACAACAAAATGGGGTGGCTGAACGCAAGAATAGACATCTCTTGGAGGTTGCCCGGTGCCTTATGTTTTCCTCTAATGTTCCAAACTATTTCTGGGGGGAAGCTATTCTCACAGCTACTTATTTGATTAACCGTATGCCATCCAGAGTGCTTACCTTTCAATCCCCACGTCAACTTTTCTTAAAACAATTTCCTCACACCCGTGCAGCCTCTTCTGATTTACCACTCAAAGTATTTGGTTGCACGGCATTCGTTCATGTGTATCCTCAAAATCGTAGCAAATTTGCTCCTCGAGCGAATAAGTGCATTTTCCTAGGGTATTCTCCAAACCAAAAAGGGTACAAATGCTATTCTCCAACCAACAAAAGATTTTACACCACCATGGACGTCTCTTTCTTTGAACATGTCTTCTTCTATCCCAAATCTCATGTTCAGGGGGAGAGCATGAATGAACATCAAGTTTGGGAGTCTCTTCTTGAGGGTGTACCTTCTTTTCACTCAGAGTCACCAAATCCTCTTCAATTCGCGCCCACTGAGTTGTCCACACCCATACCGTCATCAGTCCAGCCATCTCCTGTGACCATCCAGTCTCCCATGCCTATTCAACCTATAGCCCCACAACTTGCTAATGAGAACTTACAAGTTTACATCAGGAGGAGGAAACGACAGGAATTAGAGCACGGATCACAGTCAACATGTGGCCAATATATTGACTCCAATTCAAGTCTTCCTGAAGAGAACATAGGTGAGGATAGGGCTGGAGAGGTGTTAATTCCCAGCATTGATGATTCTACTCTGCCGATTGCATTGAGGAAGGGTGTTAGGAGATGTACAGATCACCCAATTGGGAATTATGTTACATATGAAGGGCTATCACCATCTTACAGAGCATTTGCTACTTCTCTTGATGATACTCAGGTTCCCAACACAATACAAGAGGCATTAAAAATTTCAGAATGGAAGAAGGCAGTACAAGATGAGATTGATGCACTTGAGAAGAATGGGACGTGGACTATCACAGATTTGCCGGTTGGGAAGAGGCCCGTGGGGTGCAAGTGGATTTTCACCATAAAATACAAAGCAGATGGATCAGTCGAGAGATTCAAGGCTCGTTTGGTAGCTAGAGGGTTTACGCAATCCTATGGGATAGACTATCAGGAGACTTTTGCTCCTGTTGCAAAACTGAACACTATCAGGATTCTTCTCTCATTGGCTAGATCAAGGAAGGGAATTGTAGTCTCTCAAAGAAAATACATACTCGATCTTCTTAAGGAGACCGGTATGCTTGGATGCAAACCAATTGATACTCCTATGGATAGTCAGAAGAAACTTGGTATCGAGAAAGAAAGTACACCGGTAGATAGGGGGAGATATCAGCGGCTCGTTGGGCGCTTGATTTATCTCTCACACACTCGGTCAGATATTGGCTTTGCAGTGAGTGCTGTAAGTCAATTCATGCACAGCCCCACTGAGGAACACATGGAAGCAGTCTACAGGATTCTTAGATATTTAAAAATGACACCAGGGAAAGGTCTATTCTTCAGAAAGACAGAGAACCGTGACACTGAAGTATACTCAGATGCGGATTGGGCAGGAAACATCATTGACAGGCGGTCTACTTCTGGATATTGTTCTTTTGTCTGGGGAAATCTTGTTACCTGGAGGAGTAAGAAGCAATCAGTTGTAGCTAGAAGTAGTGCAGAAGCTGAGTACAGAGCTCTTGCACAGGGAATCTGTGAAGGGATTTGGATAAAAAGGGTTCTTAGTGAACTGGGGCAAACGAGTTCATCTCCAATTCTGATGATGTGTGATAATCAGGCAGCTATAAGCATAGCAAAGAACCCCGTGCATCATGACAGGACCAAGCACGTTAAGATTGACAGACACTTCATCACAGAGAAGGTGACTAGTGAGACGGTTAGATTGAACTATGTTCCTACCAAGCACCAAACCGCAGACATCCTCACCAAAGCTTTACCTAGGCCTAACTTTGAAGACTTAACTTGCAAGCTAGGATTATATGATATATATTCTCCAGCTTGAGGGGGAGTGTTGAAATTTGGCATTCAAAGTTAGGGTTTTTTAATTTAGGAAAGTATTTTAGGAATAAAGAAGGAGAGATCATTTAGGATGATTCAGTTTCCTAATTTTAGGAGAGAATCAGGCTAGATTGATTTTTTCTTATTCAGTCAGTTGTGTATATATATGTGTATGGTGTGTACCTAAAGTATCAAAAAAGGGAATTCAGAAATTCTTCACACACTGTATGTATATATGAACAATCACAAATATGTTTATGTTGAATTGTCTAAACATTTCCAAAAGTTTTTTTTTATTAAAACAACTATTTATACTATCATTCATTACATGGTAACTCTTAGGTACCATATCTTCCATTATCAACCAATGAGTATAAAACATGTCTAATAATTTGACTTTTCTCATTGTCAAGGTGGGTTCTCCATTATCACAAAATAAATAAATGAGAAAAGAAAAAAGGAAGGAGTGGTTAAGTGAGGGTATGACATTAAATTGGCACTTCAGAATTTAACCACAACAACAAGATGGTAGGCTATGTATGCACATGACTAGAAGGTTGTAATAGATGCATCACTAAAAAATAATCATTAACCAAGAGATACTCACTTATATGCAAGTTCCTTTAATTCTTCATTCCAACCCTTAAGATGCTGATCTAAAAGAGCACGTGTCAAAGCATTTATCTGAAAAACATTTGGTGATCCTAAGATCAACTCTAAGAACACAACACCCACACTCCATGTATCATACCTATCAAATAAAACAAATAATGGAAAAATTTAGTCAATTAAACATAAATAGAAGTATTGAATGTAACAAATTAAGAAGCAAGTTATGTTGCTTGGCATGCAGATGCATATGATACATTTTAGGGTCAGTAGGTAAAAGGCATATGTTCTTGAATGAGAACCAAGAATACTAAATTTTCATATTAATTAAACTCAAAGCTACCTACTTCAGTGTTGTGCTTGTTAACCCCTTGTACCAACTGGCATTCAGAAAAGCCTCTGGAGGAGCGTATTCATAAGTTTGTTCAGCCCTGAAGAGAAACAAAAATATATAGAAAATGAGAACATCAAGTTAAAACACAAAATATTCTTTTTAAACCCTCTCAGATTCCATTACAATGATTTTAAGAAAAGTGACCAAGTGTAAGGTAAGGAGGATCTGCTTATACTCTAGAAATTATACGGTGGCAGACAGAATGGCCAACCACAAAACAAGAACTCACAAGTCACAACTGATCTGAATTTGATGTGGTTTGTCAAGGACAAACAACATAAAGGAATGGCACAGTTATCAGCCTAATATTTCACCACAAATTGTGGGAAGCTGATAGTAGTTTGCCATATAGAAATGGCTGAATATAAGCTCTAGTTGAGTATTGATCGCAGCTTGAGTCTCCAAATTAGAAGAGTGAAGAAATAGGACAAGCAAGAAGCCAAATGGCATTAATTTGCTTGTCCATGAGCTTCCCTGTTTGAAACTATAAAAACACCACTAGGATCAGAAGACACTACACTCGACTCCTAAAACTTTTCCAAATAACATGCTTTACAGAAAGTATGTTTTCAAATGATTTGAAGCCAGAGCACTTCAGAACGATCAATCTGGAGCAATTAGTGTTAAATGTCGGAAATCTACCCAAAAAATATTCTTGCTAGAACAAATACTTATGAGGGAAGAGGCAGAGGATGGTTCTCAGAATTTTCTGAGATATAAGAAGAGAAACAAGCCTTTTTCATTGAAAGCAAGTAAGCAACCACCAAGTTCCAGACATGATCTGATGAAAAAGTCACTTGGTAAAACAAACTCAACTAAATTGATATAAAATCATGCTTTTTCTGCATTGCTCAAGATGGTTCAAACTTGGTGTAGTCAGCCATCGTGAAAATGATTCTACCTCTTAAGTGAACAGAGACTTTGAGGTGTCAAACCACACAAGCAAGGCTTGTACATCATGAACATTCACTGAGATATAAAAGAAATAGATATCTTCTTGATGAGGGGGAAGCTTGCAAAGAGAAATGACATAATACCTGGAAGGTCCAACTGAAGCATACAAATGTTTCAATGTGAACTCATCAATTGCACTGCCAAAATCTATGATGCGCCTAAACAATTGGTAAAAAGAAGAATTGATAAGCATTTCATAGCATGAATTAGCTAAAATGTATGCTGTTCCCAACAAAAAGGCACTTGTGTTACACTTCAGACAAGCATTATGCAAAATCAATTCCTAAAGCATTTTGCTGCCTTACTGCAAATGTCACTAACTCAAGCTATGCTAGCAAACTAATTGATGTTTGATTGATAAAAGGAAAAGAAGTCCACATCAGGTACAAAATAAACCAAAAGCAAATAATGAACGAATAAACCAATTTTCTGGGGCTTAGAATCGGGCTCCAAATAAAGATTACAAAGAATTTCAGGATGTACAAGGGAAACGAAACCAACCAATGAGTTCGTGTTCAGTTGATCCTACTGTATTAGATTGAATAAAAAGCCTTGTGTTTGAACTATGTAATAATGTTCTTCTATCCAAAAAGGGGGAAAGGGTGGGAAAGCCTTGTCTTTTAAGGTTCCAATGTTCATTAGTTGATAATGCATAAATAACGAGCTAATATGGACCAACATGTTCTTTCCAGATTCAAACGTGAGCACACCTAAAGCCTACATTCTTGGAGTATTCAATTCAGTAATCAACGGCCAGAAGCTTATGACATTAAAAAACGAACTTTCACAAAGAAGAAAATACTATAGCATAAGATGTATTGCAAAGTACATTTTGGTGGTATATTTCTTATCTTCACTTGGAGTTCCTTTCATGCATCTCCTAGTGTCCCGATCTTCAAAGCATATCACCATGTTCTCTTCCAAAATAAAATACAAAAGCATTTGAATTAGCCTATTGCTTAAAAGACTAACAATTCCAATAGTTAATCGAAAAGCATGATCAGAAAATGAATAAATAAAGTTTAGGATCATGAGATGTTGTTCTAAAAATTGAGGCGGGAGGGGGAGTGAATTCCAATTTACAGAAAAAATATTTCATTATTAAATAAAATATCATAAAGGAGGTCCCAAAAGAGACATGAAACAAAAACTCTGATTAAAAGTGACTCCAAAAAATTTCAAGCATACATAGTAAAGGAAAAAACTAATCTTTACGAGTTTCTGCTATTGAAGCATGTACAATCCAAGATACTTAGATTGGTGCATGAATTGTATCAGAATTTTAGAATCTGCTAATAATTAGGAACATTTATAAAAATTTATTAACATGGGACAATCCATTATTTTGGCTGGTCTGAACTGCAGCTTGATGGACCATGACTATCTGGCTGAACATATGTAAAAATACTAATATTTTAAATCATTGTAAAAGATGATTAGCATGAGAATAGAAAGGACAAATATGCTCACCAGGTTTAATATCCCTATGGGTAATGTTGCGATCATGACATGACTTGAGCGCCATCAACTGAGAAAAGGAAAAGGGGAGCATCTCAGCTAGCTACATTGGTGCAGAGGCCAGGGAAAGGAAGAAGGGAAGAAGAAAAATGAACTTTCTTTGATATATATGAACCTCAAAATAAAATTTAAAAAAAAAAAAAAAAATGGATATACATATATCCAAATATCAGTGAGAGAGAGGCATGCAACATGTTAATTTTAAAACTCCAATTATGAGCAAGTTTCATTAATCCAAGCTCAGAAGATAGCCAAGAGAGTTACTGTTTCTTCTTAAGCATTAATGTAGCTAGCAATATTAAAATCATTTGACAAGAATATCTCAATTTTGGGATAAAAACTAGCTTCTCTAAACAATATCATCTTATCAATAAGTTTAACCACACTCTATTCATGTAGTAGAAGGATGAGGCATGACACATCTTCCATGTACAAAAGTTCACAAGCTTCATAGACTTGCCATCCATCATCTATGATTCTACACAAAAAACTTACATGCATGGAAGATTGTGGCATCCATCCAACTAAGCAAAGGTAACAAGTTATACAGGATTGCAGCATAAAACTAAAGGATGTCCAGCTACGAAAAACTCCTGACAGTATGATACTCATCATGAAACTTATATTGCGGCCATACCAACTGCCGTATAAGATTGCGCATTTCCTCTTGTCCTGCTTCTGTTGTCTTCAACCAACGCCACCATTTTGATGGATGCAATACCTGAATGTGGTTCACCTTTTCATCCCTTCCTTCATCAACATTATTTTCTACTTCTTCTACGGTATACATAAGCTTTGACAAGGACACACCTTCATGACGAAATACAAGCCATATTTCATTTGATTGAGATTCAAAAGACTCTATGTATCTTGCAATATGGTCTAGACCTTCTTCATAGACAACCCTCCTTGTTCTAAATTTGTTCAGGAATATATCTTCAAGATTTGAGGTGGATCCTATCTCATGGATGACTGATTTGTTCATCTCTATTAGGTCATACAAATTCGAATTCGATTCACTAAAGAAAGGGCTTGATACTTCAGCTGATAAGGAACCTCCAAGGCATGTTGAGGCATTTAAGAAAATTTCACCAAAATACTTCTCCCGGAGACCACTTAAGTAAACAGCAGTCCCTCTCTCTACCTGTTTGAAGTAACCAAATTATTCAGGCTATGAACCTTCACAGACTCAAATTAAATGATTATTATTTAAAACATAGCACATCTACAAGTCTAACACCAAATATCAAAATATCTTTAAAACCAAATGACAGCACAGCCAACTCAAGCATCTCAATATGATGAAACTAAAAATGCAAAAACAAGTTAGCTAACAAACATGATAGGATCATAAGTTTAAGAAGCTGATAAGAAACTGAAAAATTCTTAGATACTCTGAAACAGGATCAATAAGAAGCACACTAATTGGCCCAAAATCCTAGCAGATCTATCATAATCTAGCAGCATTCACTTTTAACTACAAGCTAACAAAAGAAGGATGAGATTGATTACATTATATTTTTTTTTTTTTTTATAAGCAAACACAAAATTCATTAAAAGAAGGCTAAAAAGCCCCAAAGTATATAGGACGTATACAAGGCAGCTAAGGCCTTACAAGCAAAAAGGCCAAAAACAAACCACCCCTTAACTGGAGGCTAGCCACTCCAGGAATCCTAAAAGGGAATGCGGCTCCTCTTCCATATACAATTTAGCCCAACCCCAAATATTACATACAAAAGAATATTTAAACCTCTAAATTGCTAACAGCACCCCCCCCCCCCCCCCCCCCCCCCTAAATACTAGTCTATTCCTTTCCTTCCAAACCGTCCAAAAAATATATAATGGAATGGAATTCCAAAGCTTTTTCCTTTTTTTTCCCCACAAAAGCACCCCCCCAACTATATAAAACCTCCTTTACAGTTTTAGGGAACACCCACTTGACCCCAACTAAACCCAACACTAAGTCCCACAGCACTCTGACCACTGTATAATGAATAAGAATGTGATTCACATTTTCCGCTTCGCAAGCACACAAAAAACAACGATTAGGGAGCTGTCATCCTCTCTTTTGGAGCCTATCAAGAGTCAAAATCTTTCCCCAAGTAGCTTCCCAAGCAAAAAACATGATTTTAGTTGGAACTCTCTCCACCCAAAGATTGATTACATTATATTGAATGGGGTAAATCAATCCATATAAATTTTTATAGGCAATAAATCAATGCATACAGTATATTTCGGTTTGTCTATTGCATTTCATATGGTACATTTCAGTTTGTTGGTTACAATTTATATAGTACATTTCAGTTCATTGCTTGTCAGGCCTTTTTGTTACAGCAAACCTTCAATCTCAGTCCCTAATCACTCCATAAATGTTATTATCTCAGCCCTTCATGCTACTTAAAAGTAGGATTACAATCACAAGACTAATTAAAAGGAACATATGAAACAGTCAATAAAACTAACAAACAAATGAAACTCAAAGCAGCATAAAATCAAACCATAAGCTGAAAGTCGTATCCAGCCAAGCTAACTAGTGGTGTGAACTATCTTACATACCCTTTAGATGTTCTGACATCATGCAATCTGAAGATGGCAAAAACATTAAAGCCATCCCTATCCTTCAGAAAACATTCAATTTCAACAATCAGCTCCACCTTTTTAACTGTCCATCCTACTCAAGACATTGACTTCGAAAATGAAGATCCCCTCATTTAATCCTTCTTGAAGCCTTAAACTAACCTCTAGATCCCATTTTTTACAACCACAAAGTTCATTTTATAACATCAAGAGTAACCCTAATAGAAAGAACCTTAACTCAGTACGTGGCAACTTATTATTTTATATCAGCAAGAGCTTACTTGTAAAATAATCATGTACATGCCAATATGACACTGATCATGACAATATGAATTCTAATTATGTTCCAGGATTGCAACAATATTGCTTTGGCCCTCTAAACAAAATCATGAGTGTCTAGATATTTTGATTTGATGCCTCAAAAGGAGAAGCATTAAAATTTTGAAAGACAAGTTACATCCATATATAGGATCCTTTTTTCTGACAGGCAAAGAAGATATATTCACAGATTGCCAAAAGGCACCAACCGCAAGGACACACAGGATATACACATTACACCTAGAAAAAAGGAAAGCAATAAAAACAATAAAATAAAATAAAAGGAAGAAGCATGGAAGAGGGAAATAACTACATCAATTAGCCTCTACATGATAGTAAAATCGTAATTAAAATTTTAAGTACAAGTACATATACTTACATAGCTACCTCATAATTTAGTTATATGAATCAGTAATTTTATAGGTGCTTGTGTGAGAAACAAAATTTATTAGAAAAGACAGGAAAGGAAATGTCCCCATAAAACAAACAGAAAGAAGCACAAGAAAATAAAAGGAAAAAACAATAAAGGTTCAAACCATATGAAAAGAGAGTGCAAAAGTTCAGCAAATTTTTAAGTGCAGAAAAAAGCCAGGTTCCAAGAATTGTTGTAACTGTCAAAGACCCAATTTTTTAATGTTGTACTGCAACACATTAGTCTTGATAGGTGATTTTTTTCCCTCTATTTCTTTTTTTTTTCTCCTTATTGTTATATGGAATCTAACCTGGAACATATATAATGGCGGCACTTTCAGTGACTTCTACACATTCAAAAATGTTAAAATTAATCAGTTCAATATTTCTATTGATGGATCTAACAGGCATTTCAGTATTTTAACAAAGTCAAATAACTTCTTATCAATTCAACCAAGATGGAAGCATGTTGGAATTTGGGTCAAAATTTGGAAACAGAGTTAAAGCGATTAACACACATGCACATTCCCACACACACATGCATCCATACACATACTGCATCTACAAATAAAAAAGAGCTAAAAGGACATCTAATTATATGAAGATCCAGCATCAATGAATCAAACAAATTACCATTATACGCTTCAAAATGAACAAATTGTCATCAGAAGGACCAGCATGACAATTGTGAGTAGATGAGTTAGTTTGGGAATTTCCGTTATATGAATCAAGATGCATTGTATTGAATGAGAAAACTTTCTTTTTCTCACTCTCATTTGAAGCATCAGCACCTTGAGAACAGTTCCAAGGAAAAGCAAGCCATACTTCACCATAGGAACCACGACCAAACCTTTTCTTTAGTACATACCTAACAAACAAAAAGGATCAAATGTTTTGAAGGTTTAGTTGAAGAGAAAACAGCAAGGATTATAATAATCATAGTCTAGGATCACAAGTTCATGATGGTTGAAATATAAAATGACCACTAGCAAAATAATGAGGCATCTAATGATGAAAAACTTAGATTCCTATTAAAAGAACCACCAGTTATGCTGAATTGGCATGAAATCATCTCCCTCAGTAGGCCATCTTACATAAAGAAATCAAAAATGGAAAGATTGCTTTGTACTCTCAATTTGCAGCATGTGGTTTGGACTGAAGCAATCTTACGGCTGCTTCCATGACCACAAGCAACAGGCAGCATAACATGCCTCTACTGAGCTGCAATATATTGTAAGGTCCAAAATGTGACCTCAATCAGAGCAAGGGCCAAGGTGCCAGCACACCTTCCTGAACCCACAACCCATGCAACAATCGTTGTCCAGGGTCCATTTTAACATCTATTAACAAAATAGTAATGAGAAGTTGACATCATAATGTATTTTGGAAGAACTGCAGTGCATTGAAACCTTATGACAGGATCCATATAAACATTATGTTGGACTGAAAAAATATTGTTCTTTTCGTACTTTGGGATTTTCAAAAAGTTTTTGTTGTATAAATAAACATTATCATATAGCATGTAGTTGTCTGAATAATAATATAACAAAAAATGGCATGATGTTTAGTGTTTTCATGTTTTCCTCTTGTTATTAGATTAAGAAGCAGTAGCAAGCTAGTCTATGCTTTAGATCCCATGAATTTCCTTTCCTAGTCATGGTAAACTTTTTTTATTTCATTGGTCCAAGTCATGGTAAACCAGTGCCTAAAGGATATAGAACATTTACTTCTAAACAGAAATCTGCCTCCGTGTATACTTGTTTATGAGAAACAAGAACCTAAATTCATTTCTTGGAATGTTAAGGAGTTTAGAAAAAAAACGGGGGTGGTCTTTGGATAGAGACAAAGAATGGGAAGTTCACTATGAAGTTGCTTTATACTGCTTTGGAGTCAGGGACATCGATCTCTTTTCCTTGGAGCAACATATGAAAGGCGTGAGTGCAACCTAGAATCAATTTCTTCGGTTGGGAGGTGACTTGGGGAAAATTCTTAACTTTGGATCAAGTCTAGAAAAGGGGATGGTCTTTGGTGAATAGATGCTTTCTATGTCATGTTGAGGAAGAATCTATAGACCATCTCCTTGTCCACTATGTAAAGATAAGAGTCTTGTGGGAGTTATTTTTTGCCCTTTTTAGGGTGTCTTGGGTGCTACCATCGTTGGTTAAAGAAACTCTATTGGGGTGGCATGGTTCATTTGTGGACAAGAAGCACAGGAAGGTGTGGAGAGAAGGTCCATTATGCTTATTTTGGATAGTTTGGAAGGCAAGAAATAGAATCACCTTTAAGAGGGAAGAGTTTTCAATCCAAAGTCTAAAAAGTTCCTTTGTTTGTTTCCTTAGGTCGGAAGCAAAGCAGTGTATAGATGATGTTCCTTTAACTCTTTTTAGTTTTCTAGATTGGTGAGCTCTTGGTGAGGGTGGGTTAGCTTAATTCATTCTTATTTTGTAACTTTGGCTTATCGTGGTGTTTGTCGATGGTAGCTATATATGTTTTGTATACCATGGGTTGCTCTTTTGGTGGCTGCTATTAATATATCTTTCTTTTTATCTATCAAAAGAAAAAAAGAAAAAAAAATCCTAACAGATAACCATATAAGTCGAGTTTCTTTTTCATGATCTCATGAGTTTTTAGAGTTTCTAAAGCCCATAAATAATGTTGACAGATGTAAAACAAAATAATAATGAACAACAATACTTTTTGCATCACTTGCATCTTTAATAATGAGAATCCATTATTTTCTTTTCTAGGTAAAACTCTTAAAAAGCCTTGGCAAGATCGCTTCTTTTTCATGATCTCATGAGTTTTTAGAGTTTCTAAAGCCCATAAATAATGCTGATAGATGTAAAATAAAATAATAATGAATCACAATACCTTTGCATCTTTAATCATGAGAATCCATTATTTTATTTTCTAGGTAAGACTCTTAAAAAGCCTTAGCAAGATCTAATGGATGATCTAGATGAGCAATATGGATCACATTGATGTCCCATGAGGAGGTAAGAGAGTCTTATGGGATGAGCCTTTGGAAAGACATTAGAAAGGGATGGGAGGAGTTCTTTCTCAGAACTAGTATTTGTATTTGGAAATGGTAGACGTACCGGATTTTGGTGGGACTATTGGGTTGGAGATTCTAAGCTGAAGGAGCTCTTTCCTTTGCTCTTCAGAATTGCATCCCATAATTCTGCTGTAGTGGCTGATCTTTGGGGGGGACAAGGAGGTGGTGGCGGGGGATGGGAGGTGCACTTTAGAAGACCCTTTCATGATTAGGAATTGGAAGAGGTGAGTCGTTTTCTAATTCACATCTCTGCAGTAAAGGTCCAAGAAGGGGAGGACTCTTTAATTTGGAAGATTGAGAGGAAAGGAAAGTTCAGTGTTAAATCTTATTATCGGTCTTTAAAGGTGGAGAACAGCCCCTTATTTTCAGCAAAGGAGGTATGGGGTTCACGTGCCCCTTTAAGAACTCGTTTTTTTGCCTGGGAAGCTGTGTGGGGTAAAATTTCTACTGTTGATATGTTAATGAGGAGGGGTTGGTCTATGGTTAACAGATGCATTCTTTGTAAAGAGAATGAGGAATCGGCGGATCATATTCTAATTCATTATGGTAAGACAAGGGAGCTTTGGATTGTGGTGCTCTCATTCTTTTGGGGTGGTGTGGGTGTTCCCGAACTCAGTGAGAAATTTGCTTCTTGAATGGAAAATTAAGGGCCTAGAAAAGAAAAGGAGTGTAGTTTGGAAAATGGCGCCTATTTGTCTGTTTTGGTGTATTTGGGGAGAGCAGAATAGAAGAATGTTTCAAGAAGAAGAGAAGTCAGATATGAGTTTGAAGAATCTCTTCCTTCGGGCTCTTCTTGAATGGTCTCAACAGTTCATGGACGTGGACTGTCTCTCTTTTATGAATATGTTGGGTGGTTGACTTGTTGGTCATCTTTGGCTTTTCTAGGTTTTTGTTTTTCCTTTGTTGCCTTGGGTGAGGCCTTCTTTGTATACTGTCGGTGTACTTAGGGAGTGCCCCCTATTTTGGCGTGGTCTAATATAATTTCTTCTCTTGGTTTATCAAAAAAATTAGTTTCCTCTGTTGAGTAGCTTTGAGTTCACGTAGATACCCATATTGATGATCTTCAAGCACGCCTTAACACTCGTATTAATATGTCATATGATCAATCACAGCACATGAATGGTCGTCTTGCCATTGTTGACTCCTAGGTTTTTGCATAGCCTAGTCTGGGATTCTAGACATTTCTCTCCACCAAATAGTTCAAGTCAAAGGATTTTAGGATTTTTTGCTTAATATTTTGATGAATTTGCGATCTCTTAGAGCGTCTATATTTATCCTATGATCTATTTTGAACACATTTAATATTTTATGGATCATGAGTATTTTCAACATCTTCTTAACTATGATTATGATACTTCATTTTCTACATCTCTTACTCTTCATGAACTTATTTATTCATCTTTGTCATTTTTTGTGACAAAAAAAGAGAGATGGCACTTCATTTATTTTGAGTAGTAATGATGGTTTCTAGTTCACTTTTGATTCTCCTTGAGATGTCTATAGTTGATTGTTGATGATCTTTAGACTATGATATTTATTGTTTATTGTATGGTTTATACACATTTTCTCACACACTACTTTTTCATGAGTACCATCGTTTGACTGTGTGCAAATTAGAGGTTTCCAGGATCTTTCAAGACTTATATCATATTGATTGAAGATCATTGGTCAGTGTTTGGTTAAGACATAAGAGCTTGAATGGGATGTAAACTCATTTTGAAAGTATTGAAGGTTTTATGTAATCATTGTTTTGTCACAAAATTGCCAAAGGAGAAGATTGTTAGTGAGCTAGACTAGCTAGTGTAGGTTGGCAATTTTGTTCCAAACATTCTTGGATTCAACTCTACGTACTTACAAGATTTTACATTGGCCTTGAAAACACAAGATCATCACCAACTCATAGACATGGCTAGTTAGTGAATTTACTGTGAGTCTCCCCCCTCCCCCTTCTTTTTAGGTAGTTTCATGAATCAAGATACAAACTTTCAACCCCAATTCTTCATTTTCCTTATATCATAAAAAAAAAGTATAGCCTTATTACACTATCATTTGATTATAAGAACAACCTTTGAGTAAAAGAAAAGAGATGAACTGAATGAAGAACGATATAGGGTTTCTTTAATTAAATAAAACTGGTTTTACAAAACAACTCAATTGAAAAGCTTTGGAAAGTAGATGAGAGCATTCTTGTTTTGCCTAAAATTGGGGATAAAGCCAACTCACTCCATAGAATGGGTAAGTTAGTTTTCCCCAAATGTCTATGAGTGGAAGGAACCCTTTTAAGATTATTTCCTTACAAAGTAATAGCAGCCTTTTATTGTTAACTACCTTAAAAAATCTAAAGGACATTAATTGTATACAAAAGTAAGAAAATGTACCTCGAGTCAGGCATTGCATACTCAAAAGATCCATAATTTGAATCAGAATTGTGGAAAGGAATTGATTCGAGCAGACCAAGGAAACTAGCAAAGCCTTCAGGATTTATGCATTGATCTTTAAAGCCATCAGTAGTCATGCCAAAGTGCAAACATAAATTCTGGCCATTATACAAATTTAGAGGTCCACCTAAAATCAGAAAACTATACAATGGTGAAAGAGACGATACAGCAATAAACAGGAAAAAAGAAAAAATATGAATGTTGCTGTTATCCAAAATTTGAAATAAAAAGAGAGAAATTCAGAAGGGGAAAAAAATAGATTCAAGTGATAAAAACAAGTTTGAACTGCAAGAGAACAGGCAATCACACCAACTTTAATAACAGAAATACAGGAGCAACTTCACTTACCACAGTGGTGACCAAGGGCCTCAGGGAGAGCCTGTGGTAGGTTAAACATATCACCCTCCTCATCATCCTTTTGAGCCCGCAGAATGTAATCCCTGTTCTCATTTAGGTTCTCAGATAAATAAAAACACCAAAAGCTGCCATGTTTTCCTTCAACCTGGGACATAAATAACAGCCAACATCATTCATACAATTGTCAACTGATGATACCAACCTCTAAAAACGAAGAAAAAATTATTCCTATTTATCAAAAGGAATTTTTTTCTCAAATACAGCAATTAGTATACCAATTTTGTTAATGGGAAGAAATGCAAAAATTCTTGAATACTATGAGTTTCTATGAACATGATAACCACAATTTCCAACCAAAATCTTTTCCAAGAAATTTAATAGACGTGCTCCACTAATTGCATTAGACAGAATCAGTAAGCAGTCCATCAAAGGATTTGGTTCTTTTTTTTTTTTCCCTTAGAACTTTTTTTTTTTTTTCAATAAACAAGATTCGTTGAACATGAAAGAGACTACAACAAGAGAGGGCAAGAAATCCTTCAAGAAGGAAAAGCAATACTCCAAAGATTAGAGCAAACAAATGCAACAGGCTCCATAAAGAAAAGCACAACATCAAAACACTAAGGGCAAAGATTCCAGATCAAGCAATAGGGCAAGACATGTTAGAGAATTGGCATTGGAAAAACAATAATATCTACGAAAAGTTTAAATTTGTTTTTTGGCATAAGGTCATATTAAACATCTATGGGATTCATCCTAATGGTTGGGATGCCAACATTTTATTCGAGTAGTTGCAGCATTGCCTTTGATAGGCCATTGCATAGGTTTTTGGGAATCTCTCCAACCATAATTGTTGAACAACCAATTTTCCTAAAAGCTTAAGTTTACAAGATTTGGGTTCACAAGGCATATCATGCACTCTAACACCCTTCCTCACGTGTGACCTCATACCCGCACATGGAGAGATACATAAGCACACACAAGCCCGTAAATAAACAAACCACAAACAACCTCTTTTAGGCTTAATAAAGTGGAAAATAAACATGCAATGAGGTTCGAACACATGACCTCCCACCAAACAAAACTCCAAAACCATGTTGAACAACTAGCTTTGATAAAAGCTTAAGCTTGTAGGATTTGAGCCTACAATGTATATCATGAACTCCAACAATACTCATTTTTTGGTGGGTGATGGGGTGAAGATTCATTTTTTGAAAGACATGTGGTGGGGGGATCAAACTCTTTGTTCTCATTTTCCAAATCTTTTCAAGGTATTGACAATTAGAAATTTTTCTATTTCATCTTTTCTCATCTTCCCTCCCTTTTATCTTGGAACTTTAACTTTCGTTATACCCTCACTGACTTGGAGATTTGAGGATCTTGGAAAGACTCATGTTTGCTCTCACTAATGTGCACTTGTCACTGTCTTTTCCAAATGTGAGAGTTTGATTATTATCGTTCTCAAGTTTATTTACTACAAAATCTTCCTTATTAGCTTTGTCCAATCCATCAACTTCTATTCTTTTTTCTCTAACAAAATTCATATTGAAATCTAAAACCCCATCTAAGGTCAAGGCATTTGCATGGCAACTAACCAACAAGAAGGTCAATATCAATGAATTGCTATAGGTGAGAAGACTTTACAAAGTGCTTAGTTTTATACCATTGCATTGTGATTATGGGGAGTGGAGAATTGATTAATCATCCTTTTTTACATTGTTTAATGACTTTGAGACTATGACATAAATTATTCAAACTAACTAAGTTAGATTGGATTTCTCCCAGAAGTATAAGTGACACGATGACCATCTCCTTTAAGAGTTTAAGGAGTACTATCAAAAGCAAAGTACTTTGGCAAAATGTTTATCTCATACTAATTTGGATATTGCGGTGGGAAGAAAATATACCGATGGAGGAGTTCGAAGACTTGATAAGACCTAATTTATTTTTGTTCCTCATTCTAGGCTTTTACTACTATAAATTTTGAGGGCACTCCTTGCAATGTTATTCAACTCCCTTGGAATTTGGTATGTAGATCAAAAAGGTTAAAAAGGAAGTTGTTCCCTATTTGGGTTCCACCTTTAGTAGGTTTATTTAAGTTAAATATCGATGGTTGGGCTTTGGAAACTCCTAGTTAGTTAGTGATTGGTGAGGTGATCAAAGACCATTAAAGCTTTTTCAAAGCCATTGAGGTAAAGATTTTAGCCATTTTAGAGGGCTTGCCACAAGCCAGGGCTCTTAGCCTTTCTAACCAACAGGTGGAAGGGTATTCTTCCATATTATTATCTTGGGTGGCTAAATTAGAAAGAGGGCCTTAAAGGTACGATGGGTAGCTCCATCTAATATTAGATGTTGCATGTATCCTAGACTGCTCTTTCTCTCAATCACCTCATTCAACTAATGTTGTTGCTGATTGTTTAGCAGAGAGAGAAAGGAAGATTCGTAAGCATTTTGAAGGAGATTTTTCACCTCCTTTTGGAGTGATTGAGTCATTTATCCTTGTATAGCTTCATGTGGTATTCTAGTGATGTATAGTTCTCCATACTCTTTTGGAGAAGTTTTCTCCACCTCTTCTTTAGATTAGGATTTGTAAATTTTGGAAGGATTCTTCATCCTTCATTTGTACTTTTAAATTCATATCAATCAATGTGTTTTTTTTAATCAAAAAATAATTGTTTTTGTGGTTTGCTTTCTCATTTTATCTTCTAAGAGGAAGTTTTTCCTAATTTTGCATGCTATGCACTTCCTTACAAGTCTATCAAATGTTATCAAACAAAATTCTTATTCATCAAGGCAAGGAAAGAAATTATTTCCTTCAGGTGTTGCCTACATATTTGTAGGTTCTACTTATTGTTTTCCTACAGGAGGCAATTAGAAAAGCACCTCTAAAGGAGTCGTACTAAAAAAATACAAAAAGCCTGAATGAAAACATAGAAATGGTTGGGAAGCCCATTGGTACAGAGCCTCAAATCCAGAAATTTCAATACTTGCATTCTTTTGCAAATAAAATTGTCCAAGAGCTACAGGAGTTTTGTGGAACTGAAAATTATAGGAATTTTTTTGCAACCATTACAGCTCCAATCCCAAAAATGAAAAGGAAATATAGATTTTTTACAAGTTCTTTCTTCCTTTGATACCCAATCATAGACTAGTGAGTTTTTTCACAATTCTAAACAAAGAATATTTGGAAGATCACATTTTTCATATACAAGTAAAAACTTCATAAAATGCAGCAGAAGAAAAAAATGGACATACTTAGTAATATATTCTGAAAAAGTGTCCAATTTGAAAACAGAAAATAAGAAAAGCAAGAAATGATGAATAGTGAATAGGATAAGAAAAATTGAAATGCTTGACTTCCAGCCTTACCAATAACCTGTCAAACCTGGCCATAACTGGATGAGCATGCTCCAATTGCACAAGTTTGGAAGTGAAAACATTAGCTAAGCAAGAGAACAAAAGTAAAAAAATGAAAATGTTAGCAAAAAACCACCATCAAAGAGAGCAACAATTTCTCAATACAAGTTTTCAACAGAACATGTACATTTTAACACTACAACTACTCACCACTGACACAATAGAAGTAGCATTAAAAAAGAATGTTGTCTGGATTTTATAAATGAATAGACAAAGACAGCATGTATCAAAGCACCCTCAAAAGAGAGTCATGCTCATATCAGGCTTGAGCCAGGCATAAACAAGGACCAAGCACACCTAAATAAATCATTTTGTCATCACAAGGTTTTAATACGACATGTAGATCTTAATACTATAATTACTTACCACTAACACATTACAACTGGTGTTAAAAAAGAATCTTGTCAGGAGTTTGTAAATGAATAGGTCAAGACACTAAGTTCCAAAGCACCCCCAGAAGAAAGTTATGCTCATGTCAGGCTTGAGCCTCGAATAAACAAGGACCAGACACTAAATATGCATAGGGCACAATGTGGTCATTTTCAGAATCCACACACATAAATGTATAATTTTGAAAACAGGGAAAGCATGAAACCATTAAAGAGTGATATTTCTTACTAATTATCTTTTCAAATTTGATGAGATAACACATGTATTCGTGATTGTGTGTTTGAAGGTGCTTGTGTGTGATGTGCACATTAAAATTTATGGGTCAGAAGCTGATATTGTTAGTATGCAAGATGGTGGGATATGTCATTTAGAGATTAGTTAAGAGTGCTGGGATGTGCTCTCTTACTATGGGAGTGTGGGTTGCTGATTGTTGTTGGAGCAGGACCTAATTTTTGAGTAGTCCCAGAGGATGCTGCCTTCGAGTTCAGTTGTTGTTTCCTACGGTGCCAGTTTCCTTTGGTTAAAAAGTCGGGTATAGTTCTTAGAAGGAAATGGTTCTTTTCTTGTTTAGGCTGGTTCACCTTCTTTTTGAGTTTCCCTACTTAATAAGTGCCCATTTGTGGATTTTATTGTCATATTCTTTGTTTTTTCAATGCAATTTTGGTTTAACTACAAATAAAGAAAGAAGGAAATTTTCTTGTGAGATGTGCATTTGGAAAAGCCAATCAATGGAGTAGATACCACATATGGGATTCCAAATATCAAGTTAAAAAGAGATTAAGAACTGTGCCATTTATATAATGCTCTAAATTAGAGTTTTGTTTTAATTTTTTATAGAAAAAAAAAAAAAAGGAGGTTTTAGAGCAGATGCACAACACTAATGGCATTAGTGATGAGCTTAACAAAACATGGCATTCAAAGAAGGTTGTGTATGGGTGTAACCATGTTAAGAACAAGGAAGTTTCACTCTAGGTATAACAAAAATGCGTAGGATAAATGTATGGCAATAGATGATGGCACAGAGTGTGCTTATGATAGGATGTAAATTATTCTATCTTTTTGTGTGTTAAGTGAACATCCTGCAACTCCATAGAGATGCAAGATATGCTCTCCAGGAAAGTCAAGAACACTAAGAGCTTTTTTTTTTTGATAAGTCAAGAACACTAAGAGTTACCAGATTGTTTGTATATGAAGTGTTGTGGTCCTAAATCTGAGCAATCAATGTCTCCTGCTCCATCACACCTTTCCTCCAGCAGGGCTTGAGAAATTCCGGTTGATCTCAATGGAACCACAACAGTAGCCATGTTGTCCATACTGCCCTTTTCAAATGCAGTGTTCACTATGCACTCAGCTAATGAATATGAGCATGAAGAAGAGAATCCTGATCTCATATTTGGATGAACATGTACTTCCCATAATAAATCGCAAACCTCCTGTGAGCTTAGCTTTTCAAATATGCCATCAGATGCAGCAACCAGATAGCTATCATTGGTGGTCAGAGGTTGCCAATCTGTCACTTCAGGTGTAGGTATAACACCATAGCTGATAATATCCAAGGAAAAATACGAATAAGTAGTTCCATCTCCAATTCTCAAAATAATTATATTTCAGCACAAAATCCAAATAAGAATTTTGGCTTATAAAAAGAAAAAAAAATGAAGTTTTTAGCTCTCCTTGAGGTCAAAATGGACTCAATTGAAGGGAGGGAGGAACTACCATATGTACAAATTCTTGTGGTTGTGAACCTCACCTTTTAAAGGACAGATCACCAATAGCTCGAGAAACAGCCAGCTGACCATTGACACGAGCAACCCCTCCCCATTCATAAACATAACCACCAGCACTTTCCACTCGGGACTTTTCATCATCTCTATCTGGATGATGGTCTCTTGTCAGTTCCTTCACAGAAAAGTGCGCCAGCCCATTTGATGACAAAAATTTAGAGCTCTCGTAGTCTTTTAAGGGTGAAATAGCACCACTACGTCTTCTCTGCCTGTATAACCTTGATAGAGTGACTGCAATTCACAAGCACCACGAAATAATCAACCTTCATGTCTTCGGTAAAACAAAGAGGAAATAATGCCTCGGCAAACCATACTCAACAACCATACTGATAGCAACATCATATCATAAATAAAGCATGACAACACACTGTGTACCAACTAATCACGGTATGGTATGAACATAGGATTAGAGAATCAATAATTTGAGTTTAGGCTACGAACTTTCTAACCTTTAGCCTCTGCAGGAGACTGAAATTTTTCAGAGCACAAAAGAGCCTTTGAGTCTCCAACATTTGCAACTAAAATTTGACCATCAGCTATTAGTATAACTGTTGCCGTAGAACCCGAATCAAGATTGTTTCTAGATGCTTCCTTCAAGGCTCAAATGAATGAATGTCAACATAAGAGAAAACAGAAGGGTCTAATGCACATTGGATTTTTCTTTTTCTTTTTTTTAATAGGTTAATGCTTACCTTGGAAAACGTTTTGTCAATGTCATGGATTGCCCTCAACAATGATTCCTTCAAAATTTCCAAGTGAAAATTACCATCAAATTTTGCTGGAATTGTAAACTTAAACCTGTGGAAACATTTAAATTTTATTTTCTAGAATTTATTAATTAAAATAATCTGAAAATCATATGATTTAGACACTGACTTCTAAAATTTCAAACCATTTATTCATATAATTGAAATGTTTTAGTCCAAACAAAGATCAAATTGTAATATAAATAGCACGAAATTATGATTAGTATGAAAATAGGCTCAGCATGAGTTGAATTATTTCAAATATTGGGCTTATTTTCTTTCTCCGACTCCATTTACATAAAGGCATTTATGATTATACAAGAAGAGATTTTGAAAAAGTGAATACTCTATAGGTGAAGTGGGGCAACTCACACTCATCCAAACCACCCTTTCTAGCTTGCCTATGTATCTCATGTTCTCTTTTGTGATGCTAGTGTAATCCACGTAGGCTAGAAAAGGGATCTTTATGGGAAAGACAAAATCTTGAGAAGAAAGAAGATCAAGTAAATGTGTATGCTTTCTAAGGAATCTACAGGCTTGGGGTTCAGAGTTTATTGTTTTGGAATAAGGTTAGCAAGGTAACCGGATTTCAAGGTTTACTATGATAAATATAATGTGGAAAAGAGTGATTTTATTCATTGCATTTATGACCGTATTTATAGTGTACAATCCTACAAAATTAGGAAACTAAATTACACAAAGAAAGTTGACTAATTCCTAGAAATCCTCCACCCTACAAATCAAGAAAAATAAAATAGAAAATATACAATGACACATTCTCGGAAATCAGGGAATATACAATTATACAATCCCAAAACCAAGGAATTAATTCCCTAGTATTTTCAATCAAATCTTGGAAATTAGGGAGTTAAGTCTTTGGTATCTTAAATCAAGTTAGTTAACACTCCTCAAGCTGATAAATAGATATTATCCATTCCCAACTTGTTAGTTATCTTCTAAAATGAGTGGCTTAGTAGACGCTTTGTTGAAATTTCAACAAGTAACTCATTTGTTTTTTTTTTTTTGATAAGTGAGCGCATATATATAAAACTAGGCAAAAAGCCACAAAGCATACAGGAGGTATACATAGTAGCCTACGCAAAAACAAAAAACAACACTCACCACCCCTTAGGGAACGGCAAGCCATTCCAAAAAACCTAAAAGCGAAGAGGACTCCTCTCCCATATACACCCTAGCCCAACTCCACAAATTACAAACAAACGAATTCTTTAGCTTTTGAATAGCTAGAGAGTCCCCTCTAAAAGCTAATCTATTTCTCTCCTTCCAAACCGTCCAAAAAATACACAACGGAATGAAGGTCCAAATCCTTTTCCTCTTTTTTCCCACAAAAGGGCCCCTCCAACTTACTAACATCTCTTTGACTTTCTCTGGGAACACCCAATTAGCCCCAAACAAGGCCAAGACAATCTCCCAGAGAGCCCTTACAACTGTACAGTGTAAAAGAATATGATTTACAATTTCCTCTTCACAACCACACAAAAAACACCGGTTTGGAAGCTGCCAACCCCGTCTTTGAAGCTTGTCCAAAGTTAGGACCTTCTCCTAAGAAGCCTCCCAAGCAAAAAAACAACTTTGGTTGGGACCTTGTCCACCCAAATGCTCTTTTTCGAGAAGGTAATGACATTAGACCCTGTCAACAACTTGTAAGCTTCTCTAATCCGAAAGCGGCCGTGTCCCTCTCCTTTCCATATCACTGCGTCCTCTTCAATAGAAATCCTCAATTCCCTCAACATATGCAACAGCTCTCCCAAGGCGTCCAACTCCCAATCATTAGAGTTTCTAGAGAGTCTTATGTTCCAGCCTCCTTGACCGAGGCTTGAGTCCCACATCTCATTTACCGATGCGTTCCTTTGGACCGCCAAAGCAAACAACTGGGGAAAAGCTTGGGACAGCACCTCATTTCCGCACCAAAGGTCAGTCCAAAACCTTACCTTAGTCCCCTTTCCCACTTTGAATTCTATATTCTCCCAACACCAAGACGACTCCTTCAGGATATCCCTCCAAACCCCCACCCCAAACGTTCCGCGGGCCTCCTTTGTTCTCCAACCAAAACCCAACTGGCCATACTTCACCCCAACCACCTTCCTCCAGAAGATATCTTCCTCAAAGGCGAACCGCCAAATCCATTTCCCCAACAGGGCCTTATTCAAGAGATCAATTTTCCGAATACCTAGACCCCCACTCTCCTTTTGTTGAAACATAAGGAGAACAAATCAATCAACTATCTAGCTTCTCTTCGATAAAGTATCACTCAACTTCAAAAAAATTTGTACAATCATGTTGAACTAGGTTGTGAACAATATTGATTGCTAATTTATTATGGCAGTATAGCTTTATAGTCCCCTTTCATTTCACTCCTAGATCACCAAGAGTTATTTTCAGGCAAAGTACTTCACAAATTCCTTGTGTCATGCCTCTGAACTCGGCTTCTACATTGGACCTAACAACTACAACTTTTTTCTTACTTCTCCTTGTCACCAAATTTCTTCTAAGAATGGTACAATACCCAAAAGTTGACATGTGGTCTACCACTGATCCAGCCCAGTCTACATTAGTACGGACTTCCAAGCTTAACCCTTCATTTCTCTTGAAGAGTATCCCATTATCTAAAGCGGATTTTAGGTATCGAAGAATTCTATTTGTAACCTGTAAGCGAGCCTCTTTAGAGAAGTGCATGAATTGGCTTACTACACTCATTGCATAGGCTACATCAGGTTCGTGTGAGACAAATAGATGAGTCTCCTAACTAGCCTTTGGTAACTCTCCTTGTTTGTGGCTGCATCTTCTAATGCTTCTCCAAGCTTAAGGGGTAAAGGGAAACGAGGCTTAAAGTCCCATTATGCTTATTTTGGTGTATTTGAAAAAAACATGATGAAGAATCTTTGTTGCCTTGGAGCAGCCAAAATTTCAATTAGACAATGTTTATTTGAATTCTTTGTTTGAATAGTCTGATCTTGTGCACATGTGTTGCACCCTTTCTTCTAAAAGGCCATTTTATTACAACATATTTACTTACTAAAAAATAAATCATGCCAAAAGACAACAAAACTAATCACCCAGATCTAGTTTCATGCCTTGTGAAACATCAATAAATAACAATACATATACATTCAAACATAGAAGCATAAACAAGCACTAGTAAAAAAAAAACCTTAGTGATATAGGTCTGCCCTCACCCTACACCACTTAAATATCAAGGAGGCTACCCATGATATCTAGTTCATTGTCAGAGGGCACTACCACAAAAAAAATACATATTGCATACATGAAGATCCTTTCCAAGTTTTTTTTTCTTTTTTTCTTTTTTGATAAGATATCTTCCAAGATCAGATGATGTTGACCTAGTTCTTCATCCCAATGAAGTAATTGAAAAACAAAAGAATATGTTATTAGGAAGCCTTCCAATGATTTCTTTAATACAACAGAATACTTGCATCAAGAAGAAAATAGGTATGTGAAATGACAAAATCTTCATAGGGAGCACAATAAAAGAATCTTTGATATCTTGGAGTGGTCAGAATTACAATTGAAAAATATTTTTATGAATTCATGCAAAAAGCCAATGAAACTAATCACTCATATCCAGTATCATGCCTTTATGAAACATTAATAAATAACGATACATATGCATACAAATGCATAAACATACACAAGCACACATATATACTAACACACATGAACCTATCTAAAAATACATATCGAATGCATGAAGGCGTTTTCCAAAATTTTCTTTTATTTTTTTTGCCTTTTGATCAGATACCTTTCAAGATCTGACTGATGCCGACCAAGTTCATCATCCCAATGCAGCACTTGAAACACAATATCCTGTTTCTCTTTATCAGGCAGCCTTCCTGTGGATTTCTTTAATACAACAGAATATGTTGCATCAAGAAGAAAATAAGTGTGCAAAATGAAATACTCAAATAACAGCTTCGAAGCCATCTCACTAGCTTCAGCACCATTATGACCATCAAATACTGCCACAATTCCAACCATAACCTCCGCAAGCCCAGTTGACCCTGCTCCAAAATCAGAGTTTAGATATCAAAGCTGCCACTAATACAATTTAGAAAGTGAAAATTTCTTCTCTATAATCTTCTGTAGTCATTATATTAATTAAACTGAGTACCAAAATCCCAAAAAAAAATTCCTGTTTTATTTAAAATTTTCCCTTTTTCAGGGAGTCCATGGATAAGTCAGACCTAAAACAGATCTTCATGCTGCAAAACCAGAAACCAAGAATTCGAAACTTCCTTGCATGAAAGCAACATAGTTTCTATTTTACATAATAGATACAATTATTTCAATAATTAACCTCAGAACCTTGAAAGTGCCACTTTCTCATTTGTAATCTAGACGCTAACCTACATGCCATTATCTTTTCTATCATTTACTCCAACAGTAAAAATTTCAAATTACAACCCAATTCTTCCTTGAGATTCTTTCAAAATCTACAACCTTAATAACAAATTAAAAAACACTTAGCCATTTTTTTCAAGGACAATAGATGGTAGATAAGTCCTATGTATTTCTGAAAATGTCTAGCGTTCCGCTGGGAATGGGTGATTGCACGTTACTTGACTTAATCAATGGCCTAAGTAGAAGAAGATAAGTGATTGTTGTATTGATTCCTATTTTCTTTCTGATTGTGGTTTCCTTTGTATACTTCCAATGTACATAGCGTGCACACCTCAACTAGGGAATGTCACTCAACACGACTAATCACAGATACCACTTAATGGTACTAATCATAAATGCCAATCAATATAACCACGCCATACACTTGAATTTCAGGAGGAATCATTCAACTCCCAAGCAAGAACACTTGCTATATCAAGTCCTCTTGTCTCAAGCTAAAAATAACTGTCATTATTTCGTTTGTTATGTGACCATCAGATCCAAGTGAATTGAGTGAGCAGGTTCCTGGATTTTGTAAAATTTATAGTGAGATTAGGTTCTGTTTGTTACACCCTTTCACTCCATTCCTTCAACCAGATCTTGGACGCATGCCACATTAGATATTTTTAAAATCCATGACTGGTATAAAGGGGAAGTTATCACATATCAACATTCCACTCTATAATAGAAAATTTTGATGTAGCATACATTTTTTTTTTCTGATAGGTAACCTAGAACCTCCCATCCCATCCAAGACTAGAATAGATAATTAAGAGAAAGGCTATAACAAAACCCATTTGTGCCTCGTGCTTCGTGAAGCTCAGGAGCATATTGGAATCTTCCCATTCATAATTTGTTAAATATGACATGACAATAATGGCTAAAACAATAATGAAGTCATTCAATTGATCAAACCACTACCGACTGTATCGTAAATATGTTTTTAATTACACACTCTAATCTTCTGAAGGGGAATAAGAAAGAAATGAAAAAACAAATCCTCGTCTTGGTATTGTATTGCCAAAAATGGCACTTTTCTAAATATTTCACAAATGCATACTAATTATTATAATGGCCTCATTCAAAGTGATACATCTAAAACTAAAATTTTATATAGATCACTGATAACCCTTTCCTCATTGACTGTAAAACATACCTAACCTGTTTCAGACTTCAGCGGTCCGCTCCTCCGTTTGGTAACCTAGAAAGTGTACAAAATAAAAGGAAATACCATTTCCAATCTTGATTTTTCAGTGATTTTCGTTACTAAGACTAGAAATCCTAACAAAACTAAGCCAAATAGTCCTCTCGGAATGCAAATAACACAAAATCTATGATAGACTCAAATTCCAGTTCCGTGTCTTTCCTTTTCCTATGTTTTCTTGACATCCAATCAAAACATAATAAAAAATCCAACCTAACGCATCAATTACAACCGTCTTACGGGGAAAAGGAATCCGAACATCCAGAGCGCAGAAGGTCCGGTCCTCCTGCGACTTTCTTCGACCCTGGCTCATCGCGGATTGACAAGTGACTGTCCGTGGTCGCGAAGCATCGTTGGAGAGCCTCCAGCTCGGGCATTTCGGGGATTGGAAAACCGCCGGAGCACCGCCCTCTTTGTACACCATCAAACACGTCGACGATTCCCCATTCAATGGAGGTGTTTGGGAAGCGAGAAACCATAATAGAAATAGAAGAATTCTTGATGTTTGAATCATGGATTCGATGATGGAATCATTCCATTCCTGCAGAGCACGAGATGGTGAGAGAATAATACTAGAGATTGAAAGCAGAGATTCGCGCTCCGTGTACGAAGATGGTCGCTGTAGTTTCTGCGGTTTTTTTGAACCGACCCGAACCCGCTCTCATATTTGACTCCGAGCCAGTTTTGGATTGCCCGCTAAAATTATAGTTAAAGGTCGTTGATAGTAGTGACACCTTTTAAACTATCAATATTATTCTTTAAAATTTGTAACCAAACACACCCTTGGATTTTCTGTGGGTCGGGCCATGTATAACCTGTGGGCCGGGCCTAGGGATAAAAAATGGGGGTGGTCTGGGCCACTAATTGTCCAGTGTTTTTATTTATTTGTTTTATTTTTATTTTTTATTTTATTTAAGATAGGGAAGTTCTAGAGATAAGTTACCATTACATCTGGACTGATCTGGGCCGTTGAATTTAGTTGTTAAAAAGGTCCTCTAATATCAGTAGATACTAGAACAATGTAGAAGGTTCTGTTTCTCAATTTTTTAATTGTAGAAATTTGATATGGATAATTTTTTTTATTTATTTATTTATAGTTTATCGATGATCGTGGTCCTACAATCGCCTTCCCACTTGTCGATAACACGTGGCCGTGTTCATAAAATTATTTAATATTTATCATGTTATATTATATATATAACTAAAACTACCCACTTGCATTTAGCTATTTAAATAATCGCTTCTTCTTTTTTTCTACACAGTAGTCATTTTCTTGCATCGACCAATAAGAGCTGTACACTTGTCCACTGTACTTCAATAACAACTTGACATGTGATTTGGTTTCTCAATACGCGTGCTGACAGAGCTTGACACGTAATATAATTATCAAACGCAAAAGCCACAATACCTTCTCTTCCGACTCTTCTCACAAATATTTAAATTACGACATAAATACGTTAGTGTAATAGAAAGTTCCTGTAGATAATATTACTATTTAGTTCTCCATCAGTTCAGCGTTGGCCACGTTGCTACCACTATGGCACCTGCAGAGGCATCCACGTGGCACTGTTCAACAATTATTTTAATATTTATAATAATAATAGTAATCTTACTGAGTTAGTTAGTTCATATAATTCTTTTTCCTGTAAGTCTGAGCACCGTTTATCGTATTGCAGCAGCCAATGAGAATCCTCCACGTTTCCAGAATACCCTGAATTATCTTGACACGTAACAGTTTCGATACTATCGCCGTCAGTACACTATTAACCAATGGGAGACTTCCACCTGTCCCATGCTGTATAACAACTCGACACGTAATACTTCCACTGTGCCACCAACTGTATTTCGGAACCATTGGTCCAATGATAGAATCCCACCCGTCCGAACAATCGCTCGACACGTAACGGTTTCGGAACGGCCACAGTACGGTTTTCGGACCGAGTTTCTTGTATCGCATCATGCCTACAGATCCCCCACGTGTTCGAAAGTTGAAACAACTTGACACGTAGCATTTCGGCGGGGGCATTTCATACTACAGAGGCCAATGACAACTATCCACCTGTCCAACACGGCTTGACACGTAAGAGTTCGCTGTAGTCTGACTCGGCGGGAGTTTCAAATATTTGCTGCAGCCAGTAGAAAACCCCCACCTGTCCGGCATTGTTTCCGAGCAATCGACACGTAATACAGTTGAAATTTGTCCGTACAGTGATGATAAAAAAGAAAATTGAGGAAATTGATTTAATAAAATCAGCCTTTTGGACCCATTGACTGATTTAAAAAACAAGCGGCGGGTGTGTCCTCGGACTATTTTCTCTCTAGTGATATGAAACGAGCAAATCCCAAAAGATGCTCATTGATTTTTTTTGTGTCGGTAACACTTACAGCTCACATCGGGTCTAATTTGCAAATATGTAAAGTTCACGTCGAAAACTAAGTAACATTTCAACTTTTGAGATATTTTCAGGAAGTGAAAGGCTTTGACAAGGGCACCATATGACGAGGAAGCTTTGAAGACCACTCACCCAATGAACTTGGAGCAAATGGAAATGGTGAAATGATATGGACTTTAAGGGAAATATTTGTTTGATTTTAATTATTGGATTTTGAAATATATTTGGGGTGTCATTTTCTAAGGCCTTTTAGGTTTCAACAAGACCATAATTTAGAAAATCCCCACCAACAAAGAAAAGAAATGGCCAACTTAGACTCAGTTTTTTGTGACTCTAGCTAAACCTAGTGGATGTTGTCGATGATGTCATCCAATTATTAGTGGGCTCAAAACGAAGGGCACCTATTAAAAAAATTGTCCAAAAACCTTTGATAGACCTTAAATCCACATCTTTTAAAACGTGTGGGCCCCACACCATGCCTCCACCATACCACACCATCCCAAGTCCCCCATATTCCAGAACTTTCCATGGACCACCGGCCTCTCTCTCTCTCTCTCTCTCTCAAGAAACGGAGAAAACCCTCAAACCTCTAGAACTTTCGATTTTGCTAGACTCTATTAATAGGCCTAAACACCACTCCCTCGGCTCCTTTGTTCATGGAGTGCCACCACCAACTCCATAACGGCTTCAACTACCTTCCTAATGAGGAAAGCTTTGTGTGGAGCAAAAGAATAATCCAAACTCTTACTTTCTCTCTTCATCTGATTCTCAATCTCACTTTCGCTTTGTCCAAATTTTTTGAAATTTTTTTGAAATAGTTCATTGGGGGCACTGTGTCTCCTTCTTATCATCTAGAATTCTGTTTTATTTCACTGTATAATACTGTTTTTTTTTTTTTTTTTTTTGGGTGTATGGACTCTGTTTTTCCGGCTAATCCCACGTTCGGATTAGGCTCTGTATCGGCTTCTCACGTATAATTTCGAGGAAAGAATCGAGACCCATTGATTTTTAATCATGAATCCGATGTACCCTGTGAAGGAGGAGTTTCCAGGATCGAGTTCCTCCCCCCAGTCCGGTGAGCCACCGGTAGTGCCACAGCCGGTTGAGGGGCTTCATGATGCGGGTCCTCCGCCATTTCTTACAAAGACATTTGACATTGTGGATGACCCAGCAAGCGATCATGTGGTCTCTTGGAGCAGAGCAGGTAGCAGCTTTGTTGTATGGGACCCCCATGCCTTCTCCACCAATCTCCTCCCCAAAAACTTCAAGCACAATAATTTCTCAAGCTTTGTCAGGCAGCTCAACACTTATGTAAGTATTAGCTTCAACAAAATCTAATTCCAGGGATATCAGATGAGAATTCCCTTGGATTCTTGAAATCCCACATCTCTGTATGCTTACTGAATCATGAGAAATTCCCTAAATCATTTTTTTAGTTAAAATTTTCATTTGGGTTGTTGAAATCCCAAATTTTTGCACGCTTATGGAATTATTATAAATTCTTTAGTTTTTCTGTTTGCCTTCTTGGGTGGAATGAGTTTTGTATCCCTTCTCCAGTGTCATTTACTTTGCTAAATTTCATTTGTGTAATTATTTTAATGGGTTTTTGGTGTAACAGAGCCATGAAAATTAGAACCTTCACTGGTTTTTTCCCCTTTTCAGTAAAAACTGCTAATATGAAGCTATGAGTAGTTCTCTGTAGGGTTTTCAGAATAAAATAAAAGTTCTAATTATATTTAGTTTCTGGATTCCTGATTTTTCAGTATAAAATAACAGATCCATTGTTTCTTCTAGTAACTTCTTTTATCGAGTGCCTCTATCCGTTCTTGAATGAATTTTTTAATCAATGGTTGCTTCTGGAAGTGGGTCCATTCCCCAACTTGAAATCTGATGAAGAAAGGGCATAAAATAAATAAATGCACTTCTCCCAATCTCTGATCAGGAGCAGGAATGCTAAATCAAGTGCCTGAAATCCTTGGATGGTCGATGTGAAGAATCTATCCACTGGTTCTTGAAATTTCATCCTAAATATGGAATTTGATCTCTACAGGGTTTTAGAAAGATTGATCCGGACAGATGGGAGTTTGCAAATGAAGGATTCATCAGGGGTCAAAGACATCTCCTAAAGAACATCAGGAGAAGAAAGACACCTTCCCAGGCTCCTCCCCCACATCAAGCTTTGGATCCTTGTGTTGAAGTAGGAAGGTTTGGACTGGATGGAGAAGTCGATCGATTGCAGCGTGACAAGCATGTTCTGATGATGGAATTGGTTAAGCTCAGGCAGCAGCAGCAGAATACTAGAATCACACTCCAAGCAATGGAGCAAAGGCTACAAGGGACAGAGATAAAGCAGCAACAGATGATGAATTTCTTGGCAAGAGCAATGCAGAACCCTGCCTTTATTCAGCAGTTAGTCCAGCAGAAGGAGAGGAGAAAGAAGCTTGTAGAAGCCATTAGTAAGAAGAGAAGAAGGCCTATTGATCAAGGGACTAGTGGAGCTGGAGGCACTGAATCCAGCCATGGCAATGGATTGAGGAACCCCATTAAGATTGAGCCTCTACATTTCACAGAAGGAAATGGCTTTGAAGTTTCAGAGCTAGAGGCACTTGCTTTTGAAATGCAAGGGTTGGGTAGACCAAGAAAGGAGCTAGAGGATCATGAAGAGCTAGACCCTCCTGAAAGTGAAGATAAAGAACTTGATGAGGGGTTCTGGGAAGAACTATTGAATGAGAGATTTGGCTGTCCATCAAGCCTACCTGGTGCTGAAGGAGAGGAAGAAGAAGATGTGAATGTCCTGGCTGGCCGATTTGGTTACCTGGGCTCCAGCCCACAGTAGGAACCCATTCTGCACCAATAGTCTTCTACCCCCAGTTTTCTTCATCAGTTGCCTTTTTACTTCACTTCAATGGCTGTTTCTTTTGGTAGGAGGTTTTCTCTAGTTGTTTGGTTAATCCCTGTCTCATTTTGTAACCCTACAAGTGTCATTAGACCATAACTTTCATCTGGGTTTCTCTCTATTGACAGGATACGAGGATTACCAAGCAGTGTATCCTCACCAAATATTAGCCCTACTGTTCTAACTCTTGTATATTTTCTTCTAAATTTTCTTTCACTCTCCCTTTTTTTCTTTCTCGTACACTCCTCTTTTCAATTCCTCTAAGTTGCAGGCATTGCTTGGACAGAGTTTGTGGAAGTTCCCATCATAATTTGTCCGAGGTTCTTGTTTTCTTCCCCATCGAAACCCACTACTCTCTGCATCAAATTCATTGACTATGATTATTTATCTTTGGCCTAAAACAATTCGTACGTTGTTCGAACCTGCTGAACTTGAGAAAGAGTGGCTGCAAGTTGCAAGAGCCTAGAAACCACAATAAATTGAAGCTTCTGGAACCCAGTAGCAAATGGTTGTTAACTTGGTCGGTTGGATATTTTTGCTTTCAGTTGTCCTTTATGAAGTGAAAGCCATATGAAGATTTTTTTTTTTCCTCCTTTGTCATCTTAGGTTTCAACAAGACAAAGAATGAAAGATGGTCGGTGATGAATTTGATGATGTGAAGGTGGGTGGCAATCAGATTTTTCCTTGTCACATCTTTGTCCACATCAATCATTTTGGTAATTCTTGTAACCCCTTCTGTCACAATGGCTAAATCAATGGTTGGCAATGCTAGGTAAAGCTCGAGAATTGGTGTGGGGTGTGCTTGAGATTTAATATTGGCCTCAAAAAAATATTCCTAAGAATTAAAGAGTCTCGGGATTGGTATTAGCTTAAGAAGTAAGTCTGAAATGATGTATGCTTAGGATTTGGTGTCGGTCTGGAAATATGCTCAAGGTTATTGGTTCGGGATCCAGTATGACTTGGAACCATATAAAAAAAAAAATTTGCTTGTCCTGTGATTTGGTATTGACTCAAGAAGTAAGTCTGAACTTGCGAATGCTTAGGATTCAGTGTAGGTCAGTGTTAGTTCCAGATGTAAAAAAGATTAGCTTGATTTTGAAACAAGATCAACCAAGTCTTTATCATGACATCAATGCCATTTTTTTGTGTTGGTATAGAATATAGATGGCCTGCAGAGAGATATAGGGGAAAAGATGCATATGAAAAGGTGGTAGAGTCACTGTGTCGAGGTGGAACTATGCTCTGTGTCCCTGCACTTGGGTCTATTCTGAAAGTTTCATTTGTGTGTGCAATCTTGGGATACTGATGAAGATGGTTCTGCTAAAGGTTGCCATTGGTCTAGCATACATGTTCTGTAATTCCTGTACTTTTTTCCTAAATGAAATTTGTTCAGAACCTATTACTTGTGATTGACCTGTTAGGTTGAAGACAAAAACATCAACCCAAATGAAGGGCCATGTTGATTTGATTTGGTTGGGTTGTACTTTCCATTCAAGGACCTACCTAAATCAGAGATTCCAAAATAATTTTGTTATCTTCCAACACAAGAAAAGTTTCTAGACAATGGAAACATTTGACGCTATCGTGATTTTAAGTGTACGATGAAATTTTGGTAATTAAACAAGATTATAAATAAATGATAATACAATATAAGATATACGATGACAGTCAAGATATAAAGCAATTAAATTGCATTGCATATGTCAAAAATACTTGTTTGTCCATACTCGAATCCTTTAATTTTCAAACTCATTTATATTCCAATTTATAAACATCATAAAATACTTTCTAATATAAAGAACCATTTTTTCTGTAAAAATCAGGTATTACTTTTAAAAATATTAAGAATGATTTGAAATGGTTGTTGAATTAGTATTGGTAGTACATAAGTTTTTCAAAAAATCTATTGATGTATATTTTTTTATATCCAAATAAATAGTGTTAAGAGATAAAATGTTGTTGACTAAAAATAATATTGCTATCATTGCTCTAAAAAAAGGCCCTTAATCTCTTAGAGAAAAAAAATTAAATTCATAATATTTTATATATTATAAATATTTTTAATGAAAACCAAGTATATTTACTTTTGAAATAAATTCATATTTTTATTTTTTTTTAATATTTTTTATAATACTTTTTGAACTATTTTAGAATTTTGTTAAAAACAAATGGGATTTCTTTTTTCCTGCCTAAAGTCCTTGCCATGATGAACTCATCACAAAAGTGACGAAAGACTGAGGAAGTGGAACCGAAACGACAGCGTTTTGAGGTATTCCCTAAGCTGGCGCGCTCTCTCAGATCAAAACCATGTTTCCAAAACAAGCTTGTGAGATTTCAGTGATTTGCCCTTTAAAATTGGTTGAAACCCATGCACAGATTTGCCACTATTTCCTTTTCCTCAGCACATTTGACACATGGGTATGTCATGATCTTCCTCATTCCTCTTCTATTTTGCTTATACAAACATTGATTTTCATGGCTACAGTATAGAATTATTGGGTTTAGGGTTTAAGGTTTGGGTACTTGGAAAAAGGGTCATGGGCTTGCCTGTTATCTAGATTAACTATAGGTAGTTTTTGTAGAGTGAATGTTGTAAAATGAAGTATTGTTCATTGTCAATGAATGTCAGTATCTAAATGACCAAATCTTTGGTGCATTTTATTAGAGTATAAGAATTATTGGGTCATGGACTTGCTTGTCATCTAGATTACACCAAAATTTTGGTGTATTTTGTTACAGAATTGGGTAGTGATTGTTGGACTTAAATTTGCTGAAATGAGAAATGAGAAGATGCTTATAGGTCATAACCGAGGTCAGCTCAACCAAGCTGAGGCTTGAGCTTTGGATGCCAAATTTTTGTATTTACTGAATTTGAAAGAGCTGCATATTTTTGTCAACTTCCTAACAATCAATTGAACAGGATTACATTGATGTGGTGAAACAAGTAAAGATAATCTGACTGAAATTGTAGCTAGATTGTTGAAAACTATTTAAGATGTTTGGAATTATATATGACATGTTGAGTGTGAGTTAAGTGATTTCATCATACATGGTTTGCATGTATTCCAATTATATACTAATCATGCGTATGTTCTTATGTTTGGTAAGTTGCATTCGATATTAATACATGCTACTTCAACTTTTTTCTTGCCTATAAAGAAAAATCTTCCTCAAAACCCTCTATCATATACATCTTGATTTTATTTTCATCCTATATTAGTGAAAGGAAAAATATACAACATATGTGTCTCTTCTTTTGTTTCCTTTTTAATACAATGGAGATGAAATAACCATGACTGTTATGGTAGAAGTTGTCTCGATGTTTGCAGTCTGCCAAATATATCATTTTTTGGAGAGTGAAATTCTTCCATGGCCTTAATCGTTAGTTGTCCAGCTTTGTAAGTTAAGAAAACGGTGAACTGCATCAGAACATTTTAACCTTGGAAATGGATTTCCATCATTGTTTTCTCATCCATTTCATTAGTCACTTTAATCCAAAAAATGGATTGATGAATTGGGCCACTAGAACTGATGGGTTGATCAGGCTGGTCAGATAAATTATAAACCGAGTAAAAGAAAAAGGTTCTTTATATGGTGACTTATTGGGTGTTATCTTCTTTAGACTTTCCCTTTAGTAGCCTCTTTCTTGTTCTCACTACCTCTCTTTGGCTTTATGAGACTTGCCTGTGTGTTATGGTTTTCCAACTGATCAATTGCAGACACCAGTTTTATCAAAATGTATCATTTGAATAAACACCACATACATGAACTGGGTGTTGATAGGCTGAGGAAATATGAATGGGGAGTGGAATGACAAAAGGGGATTGTAATAAGAAATGGATACATTTGTGAGGACTATGTCATTGTAAGTAGAACTAATTGGCAACAAGGTGAGAGATTAGATTGAGATGGTTTGGTCATGTGCACCAAAAACCAATAATGAATGACATTACTGCAAGTAGAAGATGAAGAGAATGTGGAAGTGGTAGCAAGAAACAACATGATGGATTATGACTTAATAGCCCTAAATAGAGTGGGTTGCATGAGAAGACTAATATAGCAGGCACCAAAAGTTTGGGATAAGTCTCTGTTGAGTTGAGCTGCTTTGTTTACTATTTTGGAACTTAAATTCATATACTCAAAACTGAAATGCTTGAAAACTTTAGAGCTTATAGAATGTTAGGGATAAGTCTCTGTTGAGTTGAGTTGCTTTGTTTACCATTCTGGAATTTAAATTCATATACTCCAAACTGAAATGCTTGAGAACTTTAGAGCATATAGAACAATCTTAAAATTTACAAAGCTTCATATTATGTTAGGATGATGTTTGTTATTATTATTATTTCTCATATTTGCAACAGAATGCCACATTGACTAGTTTAAAGTTATCAGCATTATGCATGTGAGATCTTAGAAATTGGCTCATATTTCAAATTGACAAAGGCTTTTATAAGCTTATGTGTTGGTCTTTATTTATATTCATAAAAGGCCAACTCATACTCAATACTCTAATATGGATCAAAGAAATAGTGAACTACTGCAGGAAATACTTTTCCATCCATCATTACAGGTGAAGGACAGTTATGTACTCCGGATGTGGCTTCACATGTACAGAATGCGCTGATTG
Organism: Vitis riparia; assembly: GCF_004353265.1. Taxonomy (NCBI): domain Eukaryota; kingdom Viridiplantae; phylum Streptophyta; class Magnoliopsida; order Vitales; family Vitaceae; genus Vitis; species Vitis riparia. The sequence continues at coordinate 29,546,988 of NC_048437.1, forward strand.
TGATAGTTTTTTCTCTAAATTACCTACTGCCCTGTTTTGCATTCTATTGTCAGCAATCTTTAATTAGTTAGTGTCTTGAGAAGCTGGCAATTCACACACACACATTAGTGTTTTGAGATGTTGGCAGTTCACACACAAACACATATTTGTAAAAAACATACTTGTCTAAGTGTCAATACTTGTCTTTTGTCTTCATGTTTATGACCATATGGGATTGTTCACTATGAAATAGCTAACATAGTTGTTCATCTGCCTCAGCACTTACACAACAGGAGGTTGATATGCTTTGAGATGGTGAATTGAGCAAGTGGAAAGTTGTCTTGTCAAGAAGCTGTTGATGCTCTGTCAAGATCCATGAGACAATTTTTTGCAGTAAGTTTTGTAAGTTCATGAAACTACAGTTGTACTTTAGGAACTAATATAATATTGAGAACTGTTGCCATCATAAAATATACCCTGTTTTATTGAACAATACCTGACTATCCAAAGATTTAACTTAGAGAATCTAAATTAATTTTGTATTTTTTGTTTTTATATCTTGTAGGAATTTATGATATGATAAAAAAGGGTGACAATCATGTACCAACTTAAGAAAAAAAATGAAGAAAGATAAAATTCTCTAATGTTGCTACAGATGATGGCGGTGGCGGCTAAATAAGTTTTACTTAAGTCGATAATCAAATGATTCTAATCAATTACATGGTCCCATGGTCGGTTGTTGTGTTCTGCTTGTCACATATACTTGATTTACAGAATCTAGTGGGTGGAATCGTGTTAGACAGAAAGCAGACGTGTGAAGAGATGGTGCTACACTCCTAATTATGATGAGATAGCCGAAAATCATAACACAATTCACTAATATTTTAGCAATATGTGATCTGGATGTGATCTGTAACATAGTGTTATGCCTGTGTTCGAATGACTATTGTTGTAGATCCAAAAATTCCTTCTTATCCATTCCCTTATGTTCCCTTTTTGCCCCAAAGTGTTAATGAAGTAATTAAATCAAATTCAATAGGATAAAGCGGTTATGACCTTAATACATCTATGGGCCAACATAAATAAGAAATAAGCAGTGGTGTCCTTTACTTGGTTAATTCCTGTATGATATGCTAATATGCCTTCTATACTACGTTTTGAGCAAGTGGCATACTGTGTACCAGTTCCCATTTGACATGCCCATTAATTCATGTTCCAGGTAACACTGAATCAACATATCAGAGATAGGAAATGGTTCCAGGAACAGAGACTCCACTATGAATAAGTTGACTTGCATATCCTGTTGCATTACTAGGATTAATAAGATTCACGAAACTGAGTGTCATAAAACTCATAGTAGAACAGAATTTAAAGAATAATACCCCAAAACTATGGTAGATAAAGGATATACTAGGAAAATATCTGTTGCAAAGACATGAACAATATATGGAAGTATTATCTATATCTTATTATATCACTATAACCAGAATGGTAGTGCTTATCATATAATTATTATATGATATATCACATACATAATTATTTAGTAATTAGAGGACTAGATAAGGGATTATTTCTTGAATTTGATTCTCCATAAGGATGGTAGAAAGAGTGAATGGCTGAGAGGATGCTGCCCATAAAGTGAATTTATAACTCTTGAAGTATGGTTTGGTGTGTAATAAATTTCAGACTGAAGCAACAAATATTTATAATAGTTATAAAAATGATGTGAAACTTGTGCAACATGTTGAGTGGAAAAGAAATGCCAATTAAATAAGTGTACCTGATGAGAATTTTGGCAATGAGTATACAAGAAAAGATGTCATAGGAAGTGAATGCATTCCCGAGGAGCTAGAGGTATCCTCAATTAACAACAAGATGAGGGAAAGTCATCTTGGAGATTTGATTCTTTGATTGCATCAGAACTAGTTCAGTGCAAGAGGTGATATAGGGACGAGAGGAAGGGCCAAAAGATGTGAGTGGAGTCAGTGATGATAGACATGAGACTGCTTGTGATTTAACAGAGGACATGGCTCCATATAGAGTTGGGTGCCCAAATAGGATTTGTGTATCAAATCTTAAAGTGGTTGGGATATAAGTTCTTGTGGAGTTTTTAAGTTTTGAAAAAATTTAAGCTATCTATAATATCAGTTGCATTTAATGTTGTTGAATGTTGTCAAGACAAGAAAGCCAGGAATGAAGGAATACTAGATGGGTTGAATGTACTTTTCATTGGGATTGATATGAGAAAGCCAGCCAAAGAGTTTGGCCATTTGTAGCAGAAACAGATGATTGCACATTGTGTGAAATATGTTGAAGGCAAGGGAGAGGCTGAAAAACAAGGCAGAAGTATTGACTACTAAGCAGAAAAGTTGTTATCTATGGCACAGGTAAATGGTCATAATAGTGATTAGCAAAATATTATCTCCGTATTGAAGCAAGATAGGATAAAGTTCTGTTGAGTTGAGTTGACCTGGTGTTATAGTTTATGGAACTAACTTCTGAACCTAAACTATACCAATCTTTGACATATGTAAAAATAAGTTTCACATGGAGATGATAGTTTTGCACACAATGCTTGTTCAGTTGTAGATATCAAATTGTCTTCAAAACTTGATTAGCATTACACATATGAGATCTCCTAAACTTACTCTCATCTCAATCTGCCAAAAGCAGAAATGAAATTTACAGGTCTAAACTTGCACATTAGTCTGTTGAAGAGTCTAATATGTGCCCCGGAAAAAGTTTAAAAACTTTTGCACAAGAATACTTGGTGATGGGATTTTGATGTTGATACTTCCGTCGTTTAGAGTCCCGCCAGCAACACCTGGCGAGTAATGCATGCCAGCAGGCAGTCCCATCTGATGTTACAATCTGTCGTTATTGATGGCTGCTATGCAAGGTTCATGTTGCTTCCCACTTGTGGCAATAGGCTGATCTGGTTGGCATTTCTTCTCTATTTTCTCGTGCAACTTCCTTTCTGGTTCCAACAAACTAATTCGAAATCTTATCACTCAGCATTCAGAAATTTAAGCAAAAGCGAGCTTTTTCCTCGGAATTTTAGTAACCCAGGTGTCCTATATCTCCTCTCTTGATTTTGCAACCAATTGTAGCCTTCTGGTAGATAGAGTTTATTGATACTGGCATTCCACATGCTCCTCAGAGATACAAAATGCCCTTACTGAATTGGGGAGCGCATGAAACTGAACAGTCTGTTAAGAACACAATGCAGGGGGCTGCTTGGGTCATAGAAAACAAATAGTCTTTCATTATTGTCCTCATTTGTTTATTAGGGATTCAGAACTGTACAAACAAATGCCTACGAGCATCTAAAGTTGCTCTTGTTTTTATTCAAAGGACATCTTGTGACATGATGGGAAGTTGTGGCCATTTATCATAGTTGCTCCATGATGTGGATCACATGATAATTTGGTGAACCATGGATTGTGAAGTCAACGGTTAAACGATCCCTGATCCCTGATCCCTGATTTATCAGTTACCATGCATCTCTATACCATTTAACACTGTTTCTATTCGTTGTGCATGACTCAGGCCAGGCACCAACCCATTTTAGATGCAAAATAAACTATGCCTGGAGCAGTGATGGCTCAGCTATGGCTGGACTCGGTTCCTACCAGAGTAAGTGATTACCTGCTTTTTAATCATTCTTTTTCATAAATCATGCAAGTTTGATCACTGTGCTATAATGTTATCACCATTGAATTTTTTTCCAACTACATTATAGTTCAATGTCTCAAATTCCCAGGTTCCAAACGTCCTCCTCATCCCCATATCACTGTCACTATCGTCACCATCATCACCACCACCACCACCGCCTTGTTGGAACAAAGGACGTCAAAAGCCATGCCTTACAAAGTCAGCAACCTGTCCCCCGTCATGATACCACCAAGAACTCCCACTTTAGATTTGGTTAACAGGGTCTCTTCCACCTCAAATTAGCAGATGTTGCTGCCTCCTGTTTCCCATGTACAAGTACAATGTGCCTCTACTCTGATATATTTGTTGAATTTTTTTAATTTCTTCCATTGAAAATGAGTTGAAATGCAGAAAAATATGGAATGGTAGTGCTCATTCAAGCTATTACTCTTACCTTGTCCATTAATACATATGAAGATGCCAACAATCTTGAAATGATACATCATATAATTAGTAGTCTTCACTGTACTTTTGTGGTCCTACTTGTAGCATATTTTTGCCTTCTCATCCGTGATATGAGAATTTTTTTTTTTTTTAAAAGCATTAATATTAATATAATAGCTGTCCTATTAGAACCACGTGATTGTGACACGTGTCTCAAGGTGCTCGTGACTTCGAATTCTTTGCCTTTCTCGTGAAGGAGAGATCATGTTTGTTGGTGTGGGACCCTTCACTCTCAACAATTGTGCATTAGCCCACTTCATCTCTTCTTGGGCCTGGCCCAACTGTTGTGAAAAGGCCAATGCTTCACTCCTATCCATCTACTACGTTTTATGTTTATACCTAAAAAAAAAGGCTATGGCACCAAAATACGACAAGTATTACACTAATCTCGAGATCCAAGCCTTTGAAGTGTATGGCGAAATCTCGATCATTGAACAAAGATATAAAGAAATGAGATTCGGATATAAAGAAATGAGATCATTCTCGACATACAAAGCAACGAGACACAAACCTACGACTATGAATTTGTTATGAATAGTATTTTTTTTTGTAATATATAAAAATAAAATATATTTAAAATTAAAAATAAAAAGGCTCGAGGCTAATTTTTCACCATTTCTAAAAATGTTGTACCCTAAACAAATACTAGCCAAAAAGATATTTTGAAAACATTTTTTTTTAATGTTAAAGCAGCATTTGAATTTCAAACAGGAGGCAACTCAACTCTTATATGTGGGTCCTATTTCAGTGTGACTTACATCATGTTTTTGAAAACAATTACGTTGGAATTTGGAAGTAGGTTTTTATTTAAATAAAAATTTAAAAATAATGAGAATACAATTCTAGTCATTGAAAATATATTACAAAATTTAGACCCTTAAATTAATATACAAACGTATAAGACTTAGATACAAGACTTAGATACAGAGAAGGACAAGTCACGACCATGATATAAAAAAAAAAAATATATATATATATAAGAGATATATATAAGGTATAAAATAATGAAATCGGACTTTCATACAAAGTAATGAAATCTAAAATATCCGAGGTGATTTGATTCATCCCGGTTTTTTACTAAATTAATATTATAAAAGGACCTTTAATAATATTTTTATTAAACATAAGGATAATTTAAATGGGCCCTGATTAGTATTCTTCCAAACAGGACGGTATATTAGTGTTGAATTTTAAAGATTTTGTTAAAACCAGGATCAACAGAGGGAATAGGAGACAAAAAAGAAAAAGGAAGAGAGAATCTGAAGGAAGACACAGAAAAAAGATCAAAATGGAGGGTGTACACAAAGAGCAATAATGGGATGGAATTAGGGCTGGAGAGAATAGAAAAAGAAAGAGAAAGAGAAAGAGAAGGGAGCATGCTGAGAATCTGGAAATAGAAGAAACCCGTGAATAAGGTGGTGGCCCGCGCCCCCCTATTCTTTCCCATTCATCGATATGTCTCTCTGCATCCAAATGGGAAGAACAAAGAAAAGAATATAATTCAAATTTAAATCTTAAAAAAAAAAATGGAAAAATAATAATAACAAAGGGTGCATTAAACAAGGGTTAGTACTTAGTAGTCTACATGAGGGGATCAATAATTTTTTTTTCTTTTTTTTAGGAAAATAAAGGTTTATGAAGTTGAGATATTTCCATGCAAGCTGGCCATCAAAATGGGAGATGGTGGTTGAACAAAAACAAAACCTTTGGAATTGGGAATTGGGTTGTGGTAATTTTTTTGAGGAAATTTACTAGGGCAAAATCATTGCATAAGGCCCATTAGGGTTTTGGTTCAATGTAATAGTCTTGGATGTATGCATGGAGAATGGAGAATCAAGGAGTAAAAGCTTAAATTGATTGAAAAAGTGAGCCCTAATGATCAATTTGATTAGCACTTAATATAGCTATTCAACGCTAAGACGAGAGAAAGAAGAAGAAGAAGAAAAAAAACGACAATATAAATTAAATTTTTATACGAAAAATTATTTCACCCCCGATAAAGCTTTTATAATACAAATGGAAGTCGCTATAGTATCACAAGCACAAAAAGATTATTAAATTTAAAGATAGGGTTTTTCTTGGTCAAGAAGCTAGTTCAAACATGATTTAAATTTTGACATTTCTAGAAACTTTCCAAATAACATATTTGAGGCAGCCACCAACCAATAGCACAACAATATTGATGTTGGTAAAGACGAAATTTCAATGTTATTCAAACATTTTTGGTCTTAATGAGTAGACACATGACCAAACTTTCGTTAGAAAAATTGCAAATAAATAAATAAAAACAAAAGGATTCCGAAGCCTCTTGTGACACAATCCAAAACCCCATCAGTCATACTTCTCAATTTTTAAATTTGAGAAAGAAGTGTTAATATAGAAGTCTCATGAATTCCCAAATTTGACAACTCAAGTGAGTTGAAAACCACCTAAAAAATATGGATTAGTTCCAATAGGTATGTGGAGTATGTGTAGCCCTAACTTTTTACCTTAAAGGTGAATCAATGAAGCACAAACCTCACCTTATCCCAAAAGCAAAGGGAACATGAATCTCACCCAAAAGCTCGCCCTACTGATTCAAAAGATTAAGATCAAAAGAACCCACATAGGATTCCAAGGATTTTTCACAAGAGAAAAATATTAGTAGTCTAGATTTTTAGATGGGTCCTATGCAGCCGTTTGAGACCAAAGAAGCTGCCATATTTAGGGCACGCATGCCCTCTAAAAGAAGGGGTTCCCTTGCATTGTTTTTTTGCAGTAATGAAACTTTTTAGACAGTGGGGTTTTTTATTTTAAGGGTTAAAAGAATTGGGTTTGATTTTGGTAAATGAGAGGGAGAAAATGGTCACTTTGGTTTCAATGGCTTTAGATTTGGGTTTGGAATAAAAAAAAGGTGAAAGGGAAGGAAAAGAAGGGAGCTTCAAAATTCCCCTTGGTGGGGTTTGGGGTTGGGCACGTTCACTACACAATCGATAACAAAAGATGCAGAGATAGAAAGGGGAGTGGAGATGAATCCTCATAGAAATGATTGAAAACATGGAACCCATCATGATTCAATGAAAAAAACTGCAAAAATTGTTAAAAGAGAAACTGGGGTTTTTTGAAGGCCTAAAAATTTGGTCAAAAAAAGTGAGTTTGAGAAGAGGGAACCATGAATGAATGAATGAAACATATGGATTGGATTAGCTAGGCAAAGGGGTTCAATTATTTGAGCGAGAAGAGAAGAAAAAAAATGGGTTGATAAATGGGTTTTCGAGGGATGGAAGAAGGATGAAAGTACAAAAATAAATAAATAAATAAATAAAAGAAGAAAATAAAGGTGGGAGAGTCAATCAAAGAATCAATCATGTATTGTGGAGTTTGAGAAAAGGTTGAGACTTGAGAGGGTCTATTGCCTTTACCACAACAAGCTTTCCAAGTCTCTCATCCTCCTAAGCCTTCTAATAAGCAATCCCTCCTTTTAATACTATTCAAATCAAGGTCCTTTTAGGGTTTGGGTGTCTTATAACAGCAACAAAGGAAAAGACAGAAAGTGCCAACGTCAGACATATAGAGAGGAAGAGAAAATGGAATAGAAAAAGGAGAAAATGTTAAAAGAAAATTAAAGGGAAATTTCAAAGGAAGAGGTGGGATCAAGTGGGATTCTTCATGGTCTTTGCCTAGTTGGGGCTGGCCCTCACCCAAAGTCCAAACCACCTCACATCTTCTCTCACTCTTTCCTTTGCAGAATTCCTAGCTTTTTCTTGGTTATCTTGCCTTTTCTTTAGCTGAACATGTTCTTTGTTTAGGAATTTTCTTTTGGGCTAATTTGTCACCCCCTTCTCCATGGTCTGCCACTGTAATCATCACAATCTGTACACCATCTCTATAACACCCAGCTACTGAAAAATTTCTCTCTTTATTCACATATATAGATAGAAAGAAGAGGGTTGTAGGGATTTGGAGGAAAACCATCTTATTGTCTGTTCTTTCCATGTTTGATTGCATGGTGTGGGCTCAATGGGTTTAAGGGAGATTTGAAAGAGATATCTGAATTGTGTTGCAGAGCTGCTCAGACAAGCAATCCATGGTTAGATAGCGACTTGGAGAATAACCCATCATCATCATCTCTTCACGAGATTTTGCTTTTGCCACCCTCCTTTGAATGATGCCTTTCTGTGGCTAAATGTCACTGCCACCTGTTCACCATCAAGCCTGTGTTTAGTTTGCATATCAAAGCTAGAGGTGGGATTCTCTTTGTTTCTGCCTTCCTCCCTCTCGTCCTTCCTCTTCTTGGTTTTTTCTTCAAAGGTGCAAAAGTAGGGGTTGCTTACAAGGGTGGAAGTGGTGGATATCAAACAAAACAAAGAGAGATTACATATCTCTCTGCCTTTTGGTTTTCTTTCTTGGACTTTTCTTCACAGGCATGTTTCCTGCAGCCATGTCCAATTCAACTTCTTTATCTGAGGAAGCTAGCGTTTCTTCTGGCACCAGAGTTCAGGACTTCAGCAGCTTGAATCCAGTGGTTTCAGGCATTTCTTCTCAGCAGCAAAATCAACAGAAGATCAAGAAGAAGAGAAACCTCCCTGGAAACCCAGGCAGGATATATCCTTGTTCTATCATCTCTTCAATTTTGTACACCTTATATGTCTGAATTTTGTCTTATTACAAGGTCTTACTCTTTTCTGGTTTTGCAGACCCAGATGCTGAAGTGATTGCTTTATCTCCAAAGACCCTACTTGCTACCAATAGATTTGTCTGTGAGATCTGCAACAAAGGGTTTCAGAGAGATCAGAACCTTCAGCTCCACAGGAGAGGCCACAACCTTCCATGGAAGCTGAAGCAAAGAAACAGCAAAGAGATAAAAAAGAAAGCCTATGTTTGCCCTGAGCCCACATGTGTCCACCACCATCCCTCAAGGGCCCTTGGCGATCTTACAGGAATCAAGAAACACTTCTGTAGGAAACATGGGGAGAAGAAATGGAAGTGTGAGAAGTGTTCAAAGATCTATGCAGTTCAATCAGATTGGAAGGCTCACTCTAAAACCTGTGGAACTAGAGAATACAGATGTGACTGTGGAACCCTTTTCTCCAGGTAATTCATTTCATCTCCTTAATTTATTCTCAATAATCTTCCCTTCTTTCATTACTTCTCAGCATCCCATCATATACTCATCACTTTGGACCCTCATGTACTCATGTTGGCCTTTGGTTTAAACTGGGAAGTGTGGTTTAGTGTCGTTGGGAGGAGAGAAGGGGGTTTTTGTTTTTGTGTATATTAGATTTAACAGAAGAGCATGGCAAGGCTTTGCATGGAATATATCTGGAGCTTGAATGCAGTGGCAGGTTGCCTGGAAATGGGCACCATTAATACAAGTGTCTGTTACTGATGACAACGGAAGAGAAACTGAAAACCCATCTCCAAAGACTGAACCTGCTAAGCTTATAGTTTTGAAAAAAAGAATAATCAACACAATCTTTTGTTTCATTATGTATTGTACTATCTGCTCTTCAATATATATATATGCCAAGCATGAGTTTTTCTCAAGTCCCAACTGTATATGCATGTGTTCTTAGAATTATTATTACTTTTAGGAACCTGTGATCCGGAGAAACCTCACTTATTAGATTGTGGGTTTTGAGTTAGAAGGACACCCTTTTAATAAATTATCAATTTGTTGGATGCATGGGTTGATTTCCTTTTCTTCTTTTTTTTTTTTGTTTGGGTTAATTCCTCTTCCATTTTGGTTGTGTACTTGGTAATGGAGCGACTGCAGTCTCAAAAACAATGATGGTAACTCTGCTCGTCTAAGAAAAAAGCTAGGAAGTTTAATTACTTTTGGGTGTTCATGGATAAGAAAATCGGTGATAATCTCTGAAACTCTGAGCAACATCATTATGAAAACTGATAAGTCTGCAAAAATATCTGATATGGTGAGTTATTATTGTTTTCTTTCTCTCTCTCTTTCCTTCATCAATGGTTATATGGTGGGCTTCAATTGCATATCCCTGCTTCGTGCATGAGCTCTAATATCAAAAGATTGTCATTGTTGTTTTAATTATTAGTTTCTTCAAATTTTGGGCCTGTATGTCTCCCCCATTTTTGCATGCATAAAGCATTCAGTCAATGATCTCTCTCTCTCTCTAATTTTGACCCACAAAGATAATTCCTCTTTCTTTTTGCTTGCTTTATGCATGCATGAGCTCTTGCACTCTTCAAGACATGCATGGCTTCTCCTTCTTCCCCTCTTTTTCGTTTCTTCTTGGTCTAAGAAGATCTTTTTGCATCAAGTTCTTCTACTTAGAATGATAGTTGGAATTATAATTTTCTACGGTCTGCACTACTAGAACTGGTGGGTCATGTCCTGATGATAATGTAAGTTATTTGGTTTGATTTTCAGGAAGGATAGCTTCATCACCCACAGAGCATTTTGTGATGCTTTAGCTGAAGAAAGTGCAAGGCTTTCAGTGATGAACTCAACCAACCAACTTCTCAATCTTCACCCACAAAACCCATGTTCTTTCTTTCCTGCTTTCTCAACCCACCACCAGCAGCAGCAGCACTTCCCAAACCCACCAACCCACATTTCTCTGACTTCATGGGATTCACCTCAAAACCCTAACCCTAACAACCCTAACCAAAGCCCACTTCAGATCAAGCCTGAAATTCACCACCTCCAAATCCCATCACCCATCTCTCCACAATTTTTCCAAGAACAACCACCACCACCCCCACCGACACAGCAGAAGAACTTGATGACTTCACCCTTCCAAAACTTCCACGTAAGCACACAGCCCACCTCGGCACACCTGTCAGCCACTGCACTCCTCCAGAAGGCTGCAACTGTTGGTGCAACTGCCAACATCTCATTCACAGGCTCTTCACAATCTCACATGTCTCGCCTACACATGGCGGAGCTTGGCTCATTCCCCCACGTGGGCGCCGGAATCTCGCCGGAGTACCTGGGTTTCGCCTCTGGAAACCTTTCCACGTGGCAAAAAAGCGACCGGCTGACCAGGGACTTCCTGGGTCTGACTGGTGAGTCTGGTGGCTGTGGTGGAGGAGGAGGAGGAGGAGGAGGAGGAGGAGGCAGTGGTGGCGGTGCTGATGGAGCGGTTAACGTTAGCGTGAATATGAGGGACATGCTACAGTACACGGGAGGCGTAGAGTTCCAACCCTACGACCGTGACCACTCCTTGCTGAAGGCCCATGGCTTCGAAACCTGGGGTGACTGTTAGAAAGAACCCAAGGGTAAAACAGTAACTTAACTCTCCCTTGCTACGAATTGACGAAAACACCCCCCTCCACCTCCCATCATTTCATATTTTCCCTTTTCTTTTTCTTTTTCTTTTTTTTTTCCTTTTAGTAGTTTAATTTCCTCATAAGGGTTTGATGCATTTTATTTTCTTTTTTCGTCAGAGGTAATCATGTAGCCTAGAAGACATAAAAAGTATAATGAGGCATCCGAATGATATTATTGTAATTTTGTCAATCAAGAATGTCATATTACTTATGGAGATATAAATAATTTTTTATTTTAAAAAAAAATATTTACCACTTCAAAATTTTATTCATTCTCAAAAATATATTTTTTTTAAATTATCATCCTCGTATACTATTATAGAAATTAAATCTTTTTAAAATATAATTTTGAATTCATCTAAAAAAAAGAGTTTTTTTTTTTTTAATATTTTGGATTTTTATTAAAATATATATATATATATATATGAAAGATTCTAGATCTTTTTTCAATTAGTTGTGTGCTCTTTTACATGAAAAGCATTTAGGATATTTGAAGAGAATATGAAAGAATTTTCGGATTTGACAGGTAAAAAAAGGGCATATACCTCTTTCATGGCATACAACCCACCTTTATTATGACTTCAAAACTAATTTTTTATTCCATAAATGCTAAGAAAAAAGGTCAAAAAGATGTGGGAGTTTGGGTGGTTATCTATTTACTTTTCTTTTTTTTAATTTTGGAAAAAAAAATTGAGATTCTTAGCTTTTAAATCTAAACACTAACCCCAAGAGAACAGAGGAGGCCTGCTTTGGAAAATTCTAGCAGCTCACCTTTTGTACATGCTTCAAATTCCAATTGAAGAGGATTAAAGTTCAATCAAATTCCAAGAAATTCTTTTCCTCCCCACTTTCTTTTGAGGTACTAAGGGGGAAAAATTATAGATAAATTCAAAGGAAAATAGCCTTTTCTAAAGATGAGCAGAGAAGCTGTAAAACCTGTAGTAAGCGTGAGTGTAGAAAGGAGACTAAGTTGATTGTGTGTGTGTGTGTTTGTGCTTGGGAGGTGGTGATGGTGGTCCGGGGCCTTGGTGGTAGAAAACCAAAAGGAGAGAAAGGAAAAGAAAAGAAAAGAAAGGAAAAGAAAAAAAAAATGGAAGAGAGAAAAAAGAAAGAGGGAGCAATGGGGGATGGTGAGAAAATGAAAGAGAAAATGTCAACGGTTATGAAAATGATGCTCTATTCAACTTTGAGAGTTTGAATCATCAAAGGATTGTGTGTTTTTCTTTTCCCCTTTCTCAAATTCTGTGCACGTCCCCATACTACAGCCTTTCGCCTCAGCACCTCAACCCCTACGATTCAATAGAACTTGGGAAAATGATAAGTCACCCAAGTGATATCGTATCAAAAAACCTTTACCATGAACCATTGATGCATATAATCAAACCTTAATCGGTAAATAATAATACAAAGAAATGAAATATGAATACAAGTAAATAACAACGAGGTCAAAGTCCAATGGGACGGGTATTTTCAGAGATTTTCAACTAAATACAAGGATAGAATTTAAGTTTTTCTAATAGAAGAAGCCATTCTATGTATTAATCATTTCTCTGACTAAAATTGAGAAAAGTGTGTGCGCATGGGAATCAAATGGAAAGGAAAGGAATGGAAAGAAGGAAGAAAAAATGAGCAAAAACTGGATCATTGTAATTGAGAGAGAGACTATGAAAAAAAACCAAAATTACAAGAGTTGATGAGAGTATATTCATGAGATAAAGGCTAAAGGGGCCTAGGGATTAATGAAAGGAAGGAGTTGGGTTGTGAAGGTATATCCAAGCTTTTAGAAAGTATATGTAAGTTGCAGGGTTAAGGTACAATACATGCTATTTGCCTAGTAAAAAAGACTGCCTCTTTTTTATTTCCCTCGGTTGCACAAACAGACAAACCAAAAGCTTCTCTTCTATTCCCTCCTCTCTCTCTCTCTCTCTCTCTCTCTCTCTCTCAAGTCTCAAGACTCTCAACACACTTGCATATGTCATCTTCCATCAGGGAATCTCATCTCAACAGTCCTTCCTTTTCCCTTCCAATCCTAATTATTACCAACCACTTCTTTTCTATGCTTTTCTCTCTTTTTCCCCTTCTGCTGCAAATCCCCATACAAACACCCTTTTTTCCACCACCCTCATGAGTATTACACCATTCAATGATAAAGGAGTACATGGGTAGGACATATTTTCATGGCCCTCTTCAAACATTAACTGTAACTTTGGTGTTTGGCTTTACTTATCCACAGTGAAAACTCATATTCACTGATACGAATTGTTCCAAACCTGAGAAGGGATAAGAATAATGGAAGCAGCAGATTCTGAATCATCGTAAAGAAAAGATTACCTAAGGAAAGGATAAGAGAAGGTAACCAAAGAGAGACCCACCAGAACAGTAACTTTGAAAGAGGCTACTAGTTTATTACACAGCATTGACCTAAAAATTTTCATTAATTCATCAAGGATACCCTCTATTTTCTGGCAATTTTGTTTCTCATTTCAATTCATAAGAGTTTATGCTACAGGTAAGCTTCAAGAGGGTTTCACTTTTAACTATCTTGCTGCAGATCTTTGACACCAATAGCCAATTAAGATTGGGGGTGGTTGTAGATTTTATGAATTATATCTTTTAAAGAACTCATTCTTATCTCAACATTAACCAACATACCATTTTAGCTTTCCATCTAACTTCTTTGGCGCCCATATCAAGAGGTTATAAGGTAAACTTAGAAATTTTGTTATCATACTCAGGGAGTGATATTCTTAATACACTAGTGGGTAGTTGAGATCATCTTGGTGAACAGTGTTGGATCAGTATGTTTTATGCCATGTAACTTGGATGAAGAACAAAAACATGTCTCATAACTTAAAACCAGAGACAGAACATCAAATAATGAATGGACTAGCATTGCAGATCATGTAGCATGGCTCAGATAGCACGTACTCAACTGAGAAATACAGCACCATCTAAAGTTAGCAATGATTCATACTCTACAATTCTGTGGATGACTCACATGTAAAAGTACCAATTGAGACAAAAGCATCTTCTGGGGACATGCATCGATTTGCTCTCTTGTGGTTACTGGCGGGACCAATTTCTTTAGAGAAGTTTGTGTCAGCGTATATCTCACCCAACCAATGGTTTTGGGCCATCATAATTTACTCCCAGATATTGATCCAATACATTCTTGAATGCCTGCAGCAGAAAACAACAGGAACAAAAAAATTTATCTCAATGTCCAAAAAATAGAAAATCATAAATACACAAACTTTTCTTATCTTGGACAATGAGGTTCATTTATGTTGGATTCTGAAACTTCTAAGATTTATTTTTCATGGGCAAGCTTAGAGATCTTATAAGGGGTTGAAATTGGAGACAGATGCAGATGCAGGAAAATAAAAGCACACAAATCCAAAAACATAATAATAATAGACGAAGAATATAAAAGAAGCAAAAAAGGCACACAAGTTCATGTTTATAAACATATTAATAATGAGATTAATTATAGAAAAGTAGAGAAGCAAAAAGGAAAACAATGCCATGATTAAAATAAAGGAAAAGACTGTTCATTGGGAAAAATGTTGTCAAAGCTGAACTGGATCAGAAAAATTATGAGTAGGAATTCAAATTGAATCATGATTCAGACTGTAAGACTGTGGGTCAAGGGAAAAAAAATTCTAAAAGAATCTAGTAGATTTACAGAAATTGAGATGATATATGGCCTACAAGTAGAAAGACATTAAGACAAATGAGGTACATGGCCCAAAAAGAAACTATTCTGAATTATTACTATATGCCCAGAAAGATTCAAATAATAATTCACTATTATCTTCAATAATTGTATGAACATGGATTCAAACCCTTTTCCTACCCCAGCTTATTTCATCCTTGTAAACAACCTCAACAAAGGGCAGGTGTACCCACCTATTTGAGTGTTATTGGCAGTAGTTCTTCCATATAAGCTTTGGCTGCTACTAAATTCCAATAGCAAAAAAGCTGCCATTTCTTGGGCTCACTACCCGAGGAAATTTTGAACTAATTCCCTTGAATATTTTAAAACTCATCAAATAGGTAAATCTATCAAACATTATTAACATAAAATAACAAACTATCATTCTACCATTTTTATGTGCAATCATTTTAACAGTTAAAAAATATATTTTTTAACAGTGATGCAGTAATGGTTCTTGGTTAGAAAAGGCATAGCCTCTTTGGAAGCCTAAGATTATGGCTTCAGACCATAAACAAATTACAAAACCTTCTCAATTCAACAACAGGTGTCTATGATAGATGTTTAAGTCATTAGGGTCTCAGCTTATCTCACTGTTTCAAGTTTTAATCTACCAAAGTGATTTTTATAATGGTAAATATCAAGTTCTAGTCTGGTATCTCGGTCAGAAGTAGCTTACACAGGTTTTTTCTTATTTGGATTTAGTTGAGTAACTTGAGTTATTAGAAGTCTCAAGTCAGCTTGTTAAACTAGCCATGTTTAGAAATTTCCTGCAGAGTAACTTGAGTCCACCATTTGTCCGTCTTGTTACAAGATTTTTACATTTAGAAACTCTTCCAGATCCCACAAACATGGCCCCTTAATGTAAAATGGATATTAGAGTTTGATTAGTGAAAATGTGTAAGCTTAGTTTAAGTAGAAGCATGGATCCCTGGTTTTTTCTTCCTTTTTTCCACACTTGCACATTTTACTACATTTCCACACTTCTGTTTAAACTTGCAAAGTAGCCATCTTGTTTCTCTAACCCAAACCCAACGATCACAGCCCTAAACTTCGTTCAATCTTCAGGCTATTTTGCAAACCCCCCAAGTTAGGTGGGGTTCAGAAGTTCCAGAACCTGATTTCTATAATTACAACAATTAAAAATATAGCCTCTTAAGATTTCAAGAGAACTTCAGCTAGCATCAGGACTTGCCATTTGTCCTTCATAATGAAGAGATAATCAAGGTTACAAGAAGCACCTATGAAAGAGTTCAATCAATGCACAAAATGGGTGCCCATCTGTCATTGGCATGATAATGCTTTCCTTTCACCAACAATATTTCAAACCAAAGAGATCATTCATGGTCTTGATATGGCAATGAAGTTGTCTTCTAAAAAGCTTATGCATTCATACTCACACACACACACACACATATATATAGAGAGAGAACAATATTACCTGGAGTGCAAATGACTCTTTCCCATTTAAGATTGCTTTCATTGCAGCAAATCGGTCATCAAATACACCATAAAAAAGCTGGTAGAATTCATTCCTAAAACCATGAATGCAGAATAACAGATCAGAGACAAATATCTAATTAATGAAAAAAAAATTCATAAACTATTATGTGCAGCCCAACATGAACCTTTCTTCTTCAGTGATATGTTGATCCATTTCCTCAAATTTCCGTGTTAGGACTTCAGCCCCTACCGGTGAAAGCAAGTGTAATATTAGAGCCTCCAAAGTTCTTGGGAAGTTGTGCTGCAAAGAACAATATATTGTGATACACTTGGAAAAGAGTTTGTATTTCCTTCAGAGACTAGTTTCAACAAATACGTATCATAGTGGCCAAACCTACAATGATTTCATTATGACAAAAGGTGGGTGTTCTACCAGCATCAACTCCTACAATTAATCATGATGCAAGGCTGACATTTTCATAATGTCATCTCAGACCAAAAATCAAGCAACCAAATTGGTCACACTAGGGTTTATATCTCTATTCAAGATGCAAGGGACCTAAATCAATCAACTCCTGTATGATTACCTGTTGCCCACTTCAAGTTGATGCTTAGCATATTAGTGAGAATAAAGATGCATGTTAGCAGATCTCCTCATAAGTATTAATCAAGCTACAATAAACATAGGAGTGTCCATTTAGATTTAAATAACTTATTCCATGCCACAATAAATATAACAGGGCAGATTAAATTATCAAGGAAAACAACATGAAGCATGGATTATTTCAACCAAAGGTTGACAGGAAGTCCATTCACCAACTAAAAAGTGTAGGCTTTGAAGGAGATACAAACTCACCACCATGGCAAGAAAGACATTCTGAAGTGTAAGTGGCTCGAGGGTCCACAAAATTTTAGAGAGCGGGTCATCTTCTAAATGAAATAGATTGCTTGCCACAATTCTCTTTTGTTCACTTTTCACTTTAACATCAGAATCATTTCCTGAAGTGGAGTGCACTGGTTCAGTTCGATCAGCAACCTTAACTGAGTCATGGACTAAAGCAACAAGCTTGTGAAGTGCCTGCAGTGCAAGGGGTTCCACTTCATGCAACATAATCCTCTGCTTTAGCTTACTCCCTTTTAAATCCTTGCTCGCACACTTCTGATCCAAATCACTTTCATGATTATCTGGCAAGTAATAAGTTGAACAAATCAGAAAATTAAACCTTGTATAGAAATAGGGAACAACATCCTCATCTCTCTAATGAGTAAAGAAAATACTAGACCAAGTAATCTTTGTATTAATAAATTTCTCAGAAAGATTTTAACATATGCATATTTTCAGTATCTCCACCAGCCATAGGGTATTCCACTAAAATAAAGGGCAACCAAAAGAAACTGACCTGATTCTCCATTATTAGGCAGCTCACATGAATGCTTTTCCATTTTCTCCATACCAGCAGAATTCTCACCTAGCAGTTGATTCTGTCCTATTTAAAAAAAGGAAGATGCCTTATGCTTCTGACTAAGGAAAAAAGAAAAAGAGAAAAGTAGAGTAAAATTCACTGATAAAGGACTGACACTATATAATAAATTTGAATCAAAATTTAACAACAGATCACGGATCATGTGATAAAGGCCTCAGATGATTTAATTCATAGCTGGAGCTTTTGGATGGCAAATGTGACAAGGCGAAATTCTGGAATAAATTAAGGCAAATTTCTAGAGAACATCAGTATAGCTGAGGCAATATTTGCACAGATATATACTACATTGAGCATTACATCTGCCAGTTTCACTCAAGTTTTTACAGAAAATCCAGCAATGATAATTTCAGAACAAATATTTTAAGCTGAACTGTTTTACCCCATGGCTATCAGAACCCACATGTTGCTCTAAGCAGAGTGCAGCAAAGGCAACAAGATGAATCTGGGATAATTTGTGATAAGTACCAGAGAGCTTCATTAGAGATTTGATAATATCTCCAAATATACATAACCACATTCACCATTATGTCAATTACTTGTCCCAAGTTTTTGCAGAGATTAGAGTTCAACAAGTATTTTAAGGGAAAACTTGTAGTTCTCATGACCGTCAACCATTTGAGTAGACGATGACAAAGTCCTTCTATCCTCAGAAGAGAGATGGATAAATAGTGGTTCAAACTTAGAAAGGCATAGATAAATTATTGATGGAAATCATGAATAAGGGAAGGCTCTATAAAAGTTACAATATTCCACCAGTGAAGGAAATATTTGTCCTTATGCAAGAAAGTTAAAAATAATAATAATAAAATAAAATGAAAACCTTAAATAAATAAGAAAGAAAGAAAAAGAGAAAGAGTCAGTTTCAATCCAGCATTATCAACACTTTTTGAAAATGAGAAAACTAAGAGAGGGGAGACGTACCATTTCTTTGTCAGTTAATCTGGAATTTAAGACAATGGTTGGCGAGCAAATGAACCATGAAATGGAAACAGAACCAAAGTAAGTCTGCTCTGTTACTAATGCTTAAATGAAATATTTGAAAGAAAATAACCACAAATACCTCCTCAATATTCTCCTCAAATAATATGCATCCATGTGTTCTGACAGGCTGGACGTTATGTTTGACCGCCACCAGAAGTTAACAGCAATAGTCAGATCATTACTATCCACTTGATGGAACCTGAAGCAATCAGAAACAACAAAATTCCTTAACACATATATTAAATCTGATGATAGAAGAAAGCACGTTAGGTATAATTTTACAATATAAAAGAAATATGTAAAACAAGAATGAAAAAGTGAACTATGCTTCCAACCAGGGCAGGGATGACAATATCAAATTAGCAGGCTTTGTTAGAAAAAGGAAGCTTGTTGCAATCACTTAAATTACATATACACATTAATCCATCACCAAGCAAGAAGCCTCACAGTTTTTCACATAAAACTTCCCTCATGTCAATTGCATCTACACTAACATGGTAGGCTTCCGATGAGCTACATCATTTTGTGTTTTTTTTTGTCATTGAATGAGCATGATTTTCAGATCAAAATTTTCAATTGAAGAATCAACAATCAGATGCAGAATCATAGCCAGATCTATGCTAGTATCGACCAAGAAACTTGCTTAAAACTTGCAGGTTTTTCATAGTCCTTAAAGGAACAAATAAATACAACCAAATCTAGAGGAGTAAGCTTTAAGCAGATAGAAACAAGGTTCTTGGCTTAACAGAGATGCGCCTTCAGAAGTATCATACTAGTGTACGGTGAGAAGCTCGATCAATTACAATACTTCTAGGGTTAACAGCACAAAATGGTCAGGTAAAAAAGGGTTAATTGAGTTATGATTCTATAGTAGCCATGCCGGCATAAATAAAAACAGTAATAGAAACAACTAGATCAGTGACAGGCACATTGAAGGAGACAGTTTTAAAATGCTTAATGAAGACCAGTGACAGCAACAGTAATGAGTGCATCATTGAAAGTGGAAGCATCTTAGGATTTGGGAAAGGTTAAAATTTATAAAGTAGGGATAAAAAAAAATGGTCCAAAGATGCACACTTCAATAGCAGAATGACTTTTGATAGAATGAAATGACAGGAAAAGATCAGGGCCCAGACAAACACATACATTTCCATAGGTAAAGGAAGTTGAATTTGAAAAATATGAAGTAACAGCAGACTCAAACTCCCATAAAGAACATGAACTGAGTTAACCACAATAAGCTCATAAAATGGTGCTGCTAGAGCCTCTACCCTCTTTTCTGTTTGCACTTAAACACCAAAACTAGCACTAGAAATCCAATTCAGTGACTTCAAAATATGGGCAAGAAAAATGACTACCTAGAATTGAGAGATGATGCTCCCAATTCCCAGAGCCAATTAGTGATTATATGATTCTGGGGACTGTTAACATAAGAAAACATCATTGAATTACTATGTGCTCCAATAAAGGATCAAATAACAGTGAACTCCCCTGAGATTTCTGAAAATGATTCCATCATCCTTCCTCAAAAAAAAAAAAAAAAAAAAAAATCATCCCTTTGTTCTATAAATATTATCAAGATGCATTTACCTTTCTAACCTTTTAATTTTGGGGAGAAAATTTGATGTTCCATCACAAAACAAATTAAATGCCACTCAAGAATGGACCTAGCTCAGGCCTAATGAAAAGGATATTTTAAATGAAATTTTCCTTATGGCTTTCAAACCATCGTTCACACGTCCATGTCCAAAGTCTGACTAGGAGTCAACATTACATATATAATGCAAAATATTCTTTGTATATGTCAGAGGTTTATAGTGGCCAATATTAGATTTCTCATTAACTGATGAATAAGGAGCAAAACAGTCATAAAACACATAGCAGGTAAGGTAGAAAAAGAGGTTCCAGTTAATTTCTTTTGATAGGTAAATGAAAATAGTATAAAAGCGCCAAAAGGGGCACACAAAAGTACACACAGTGTGTACAACGGCCGCCAAAAAGAGGTTCCAGTTAATAACAAAACAGAAATGATGTAATTGTCATTTCAGAATCCTCATGGAGGTCATCAATAAATTTAGAAACCACATGGAATGATCAAAAGGTGAGAAGGCAATATTGTTTTGGAGAAGCAAGGATTTAAACCTTACCAGCCTTCAGGAATGAACAGTGCATCCCCTGCATGAAGAATAACCTTCTGAGAGTGCTTCATTGAGTGTTCGGCTCTTGGATGAATTGAAAAATCAGGTTCCTCTAAAGCCACAGAACTTCCAGAAGAATAAACAAGAAATTAAAAGATTGAGCCTTACAAGCTGGAAATTTAAAAGTCCACCCTGAATGGAAGCCTAATACTAGAAGCAATTAATTTTCTTCATTTTAGTTTACTGTTACTGATACATAATGTAGAATACCTATGGTTTGAGGCCTCTCCATATATAGGCATTGGATATAACAAGGGACTTGCAGAAGGGGGCCATAAAACAACTGAGAAGCACAAAAAGTTTGTCAAAAAGAGGATTAGATTGGTCATCATAAGAGCACATTATAAACTTGAAAGCAAAAATAAAAATATATAATACAAAATCATTCCGCATGAAAGCTCAATCTTAAACTAGTTCATCTTGAAATAGACAAATGATTTCATAAAAGTCAAAAGGATGTAAATGAAGCTTATTCCAGAGGGAAACCTCTATCACACACAAAATAGAGTCCAAAACTAATTCAATTTTCGTGGAAATTAAAATTGCAATACACCCAAAACCCTTGGAACAATGCATTGGCAGATATTATTGAGAAAATGATAAAATTAAATTCAGGCCAAGGACAATTCCACACTGCATGAGTCAAGATCTCCTAACCTAGTTAAATTCAGATTGCTACAGCCTACAGCCAAGGAACAGAAAACATCACCTGAAGCCTTCTGCCTAGCACATCAGTGCTGATATTTTACTGAATTTGTTTTACCAGAATCAATATATATTTAAATATCATTCTCTTTGATAAAAAAATGCATAATGATGACCGTGGTAGGCAGTACTATGCAAAACACATTTAGGCATTATACATTAGATGCATGGGGAAGTAATTTATACCTACTCAACCTACTGGAAATTGGAGTAGGATACAAAAGATGTCCTTTTGAGGATTGAGGATTGAGGAGGCCATCACCCTACAAATATTATAAAGTACGGGTTTCTTTTGGAGTTAAAGCTTGTTTCATGCAGGATTATTCAAGTATAATTTACTGACTGATTTTGGTCCCAAGCCTGCTTAAATGATATTCTTTCCTTGTATGGGCCAGAGAATTTTCCTCCGTAACCAAAACCCTAAGGTTTCTAATAGCAAGTTTGATGGTAAGTCTGATATTAAGTTTGATAGTTTCCTCCATAGCACCTGTACGAGCCAGCTCCAGAGTTCCTCTCCTGTACTTGATTCCTTCAAGTTTATTAAGATCAATTGTATTTGCTGGAGCCTGAAGCGTGATTAAAAGATAACCATAAGCAATCTGCAAATTGTAAAAACATCCCAGGAAATCCACTTGAGGCATGCTTAACTAATATCACATGATTGAGGAAGATCTGGATTGAAAAATCAAAATCGCCCACCCAAAATGGAATTTGTAATTATTGACAATTGAAAGCCACTTAATAGAATTTTTTAAGGCAAGAATAAGATTTAGGTTCCCATTGATTACCATATATCTAAAAGATCCTCAACAATACTAATACTATGCAATTTTGAAATAATGCTCAAAGAAATAACCTTACTCTCTGCTTTTGTTACACATCATCTTTTCCCATATTTTG
Organism: Vitis riparia; assembly: GCF_004353265.1. Taxonomy (NCBI): domain Eukaryota; kingdom Viridiplantae; phylum Streptophyta; class Magnoliopsida; order Vitales; family Vitaceae; genus Vitis; species Vitis riparia. Next base: position 29,569,832 of record NC_048437.1, read on the forward strand.
GAATTCTTCATTTCACCTTCTCTTTAAGGTAAGCTCAAAACCCTCAGTAACACCATCCAATGCAAATTTGAAATGATTCAGAGACAATAATACTATTCACTTCTTGCAATACACCTTATCATTTCCCAGATTGTGAACATTTTTCTTTAATTCTTCCTTTTAGAGTCCACTACTGGAACATGAAGTTCCCATGATTCTCACACAAGCACATATATGCTTTCTTAGTCAATAAATTAAACTCCGCATATGTCACCAGATTTTATTGTGTTACAAGACAGATAATGCAAACAACATGAAAAGTTCATCAAGCTGTAAGCACCAAAAGATCTTTAGATGCTTTACATCATCCTCAAATAAATATTGAAGGAGCCCTTACATAACCATGAACATATGAGTGGAAGGTAAGTAGGAAAAGATGCTTCCTTAGAAACAAAAAGCAAACCTTGCTTGCAGCCAGCAATTATGCATAGAAGATTATGGTGTGGATCGTAGTGAGTACTTGATCTAGCTTGAGCACTGTTCATCCATAAGTTAATAGAAGCAAGTGTTTTTGTCTCCAAAAATGCAGGCTGCAGAAGTTCACCAGAGTCTTTCAGAAAAATCATACTGCACAAGGAGCTCATCAGAAGATATTTTTTTGATAAAAGAGTTTCTCAGAAAATCAAACTCCAATGACAAAAATTAAAAGTAAAAAACCAAAAAAATTAAATTTAAAATATATATAAGCCTCTTTTGGTGGTGAGCCACAAAAAATAAATACATAGAGGGAGTGCTGGAAAGAAATGCCAAACCGTTTGAATGTCTTCTATCAAAGTTGCCAGTTGAACTTTATCATCATTCTCCACATTCATAATTGGTACCTGAATTACAGAAGTAACCAAATTTTCATTTCAAAATAACAGTATTGCTATCCTTATAAACAAATGCATATGTTTGGTAGCACACCCTAATAAGAACAACAACATAGATTTGAGAGTTACAAATATTTGAAGAATAAAATATAAAGGAAGTTAATTTTAATTTTAAAATTTAAAAAATAAAAATAAAGAACGTAATAATAATAAAATAAAATAAGCAAGAAAATAATCTAACTATCTCAGGCCTCCAGTTTGCAACCTGTGCTAAATAAATTTGTTGAGGAGCATCTCCTAAAAGCGAATTGGATTGTTCTGCCTCAGACCCTGCCAGTCCATGCCTTTCTGATTCAAAACAAACTCTGCCACCAACATCTTTGTCTTGGAGGCGTTGCTTACAAAAACCAATAAAGGCAGAAAATGGTAAGGGAACCTACAAAAAGAAAGGGTAATGGGATAAACTAGCTATTCTCATCCAATATGGAAATGGTAGAAATATATAGAAAAGCTATGAAAAATTACCCTTTCATGGCTTCTAAGATCGCCATAAAATACTGGAGCAGACCTCGATAGCATAGCCTCTACTGTGGACGAACCCACTCTTTCCTAAATTTTCATGCATGGATAACAGTGAGTGCAGACCTCGATTAAAAATGCAAATTATAAGCCTTAATAAGTCTGTGAAGGCAACGCATTGAAACAAATCAAACAATGTTCTGCCATAATGGTTAGGTGTATTACACATGAAAAATCATAGTTTCATCACATAATCATTATACAAAGCAACACACTAAACCCATGTTTGGTTCTTAGAAAATTTGATGGAAAGTGTGATGGAAAGAAAATAGAAAGAAAAAAATGCAAGGAAATAAAAAATGGAAAAAAAAATAAATAAATACTAGATTTAAAGTTAATAAATTACTTTTAGATGCTTCCTCAAACTCATCTCACTTTTTCTTCTCTTCTATAAGAGGATTCAATAATTTTAAAGTATATGAGTTTCCAACTAATTTTAATTATATTTGATTTTCTTTCGTATAACCAAATATAACAACAAAAATAAAAAAAACATATAAAATCTTTAAGAAAAAAAGAATGCCAATAACTTCGATATCATACCCAACATATCTATCATGAGCATCAGCAATTGTCTGATGTATTCATCCATGATGATGAAATTATTGGTACAAAGCCCAAACACACCGTAACTCAAAGTTAACGATTATTGTGCAATAGAGTATAACGGTACTAGGATTTGCAGTCACTGTAAAATGAATATGAATTCCAGAACAACTTTCCTAGTATTTTTCTTGAGGTTTCTGAGCAACCAAACGGAGGGTAAGACGACGAACCTGCAAGTAATCGAGGCCGCCATTGGAGGGATTCCAATTGGAGAAAGCTCTCCAGTTCTTGATGCATCCAATAAATACCTTTTTGGATCACAAGAAAAAATGCTAAATTAACATATATGAATTTGAAAATTAAACATACATTTAAGGATTCAAGGAAAAAAAAATGCATGAGATTACAGCGGGAACGTTTCTGGATTCGACCGAAGCAAAATCAAGAGATGAAGGAAGTAGATTGAAGGCGGGAATTTGCAGAGAACCCTCCATTTTCACCACTGAGCTGAGCCTCCGAACAGGAACAAATAGATGGGTTTGGGGGGTTTTGAAATATATATATATAAAACATAATAAAGTTTTAAAAAAATTATTTTTAAAACGATTACCGAACCAAACATTGCCCAAGCTTTTACTATTTTAGCTTCGTTAGAGCCAAGGCCCATTGATGATGGGCTAATCTAAATCCGTTGGGCTGAGGCCCAGTGCTTTCTGGGTGTATCACAAGAACGTTTGAAGGAGTAACCATAAAACCGAACTTTCGGCCTTGACTGTTTCCCTCTCCTCAGGCCATTGCAGACCCTTTCCTCTCTGAAAAACTCAAAAAGCAAATCTCCAATGGAGCTAAGAAGAAGCTTCTTCACAGCGCTGGGGTTCGTTCTGAGCTTTTTCAGCCGTGGATGCTCTCTTTCAATCACCGTGAGCAACATGGAATGTGTCTCCGAGGCCGTTCACTTTGAAGGAGACACCGTTTCTGGCTACTTCGTTGTTATTGATCACGACATCTTTTGGAACTCCGATCACCCCGGAATCGAATTCACTGTAAGCTTTCCATAGATCCGATTCTGTGTCGTTCTTCTCCTAAAAGTTCATGAACTAGAGTTTGGATACGAGAAATCATTAATTGCGAATAGTTTCAGAATTATTTTTGATAGAACGGGTTTTTAAAAAATGTTTGAATTTCAAAGGCGATTTTCTTTGACATTTTTGGTTGCAATATGTCTTTGGATATAAATTGCAGGTAACATCTCCGGGAGGCGCCATAGTGCATGCTCTGAAGGGAACATCCGGAGAAAAATTTGAGTTCAAGGCCCCACAAAGTGGAACATACAAATTTTGTTTCAATAATCCAGTTGCTACCCCAGAGACTGTGTCTTTCTACATACACGTTGGCCACATCCCGAATGAGTATGATTTAGCTAAAGATGGTCAGTTCAATTCTAATTTCCACCCTTCTCTCTCTCCCCCCCTCTCTCTCTCTCTCTTTCTCAATGTATGTATACATTTTGCAGAACATTTGGACCCTGTGAATGTGAGGATCACCGAGCTGAGGGAGGCCCTGTTGTCTGTCGCAGCCGAGCAAAAGTATTTGAAAGCCCGGGATGCTAGGCACCGTGCTAGTGAGTTACCTTAAATTACATTCTATTTTATAAACAAAAAATCCAATAGATATCACACATTTCCTTCTTTTGGGTTGGATTAGAGTGGTGGTAAACTTAAGCCTTAATGAATTAGGTTCAAGTTAGTTATATTAATTGAGTAATATAATTCACAATTAGTTGAATTGGATTGCACCGTATTGTCTATTTTTAAGACATTTTATATATATTTACATTAAAAATTAAATAATAAATAAGACGTTGCTTCATGATGTTGGGGTGCAACAATGCCGCCCTTAAGCCTAATGATAAGTTACCCAAATGATAACTCTTAGAGTAAGTCTACAAGGTATGATGTTGAATATTATAAAAAATATATCATGACCTCAACACCCACAAATTGGTTTTGATAAGACAATCAAAGCCCAATCAAAAAATTGTATCAAAATCAGGGTCATGGGTTCAAATCACTAGAGCCTAGAGAATAATTATTGGGGTATAACAATACTACATTTATTAAATATGAGATCAAACCGAAATATCAAATCGATTACACCAATTCGCCCAAAATACAAACAAGACACATCTTACTCATAAAAATTATACATTTACTTGTTGCATACTTCTATCTTACACAAAAATTGCTGATTATTTTCACATTGTAGCAAATGAAAGCACCCGAAGGCGTGTGGTCTTCTACACATTGGCAGAGTACATTTTGTTGGCAGCTACAAGTGGGCTTCAAGTGGTATACATTCGTCGTCTATTTAGCAAGTCAGTCGCATACAATAGAGTTTAAACATCAACGCCAAATCTCTTCATACTATCTTTCATGAATCATGAAAATAGTTGGTATTAGGATTTTTCTTGAATTGAGTCTTACATTTAATTTATTAGTTTTAATTTGGATATTATAGTAAGTCCAAAAATATAATAATTATAAATATTTGGACACGATGGATATAGGTGTCAACTTCAAGTCTTCAATGATAAAAGAAAATTGACAATCACGTCTCGATTTTTGCTTCTCGACAGAATTGAGTTTGGTGGGGTTTTCAAGTGTGAGCCAATGGGCAGATGTGTTTGTTTCGTGGGAAAATGATGCCTCAAAAGTAGTCCAAATGACTTCACCACCAAGTGGTCCCAGTGGTTTGTTATTCTGTTAATCTCTGTTTGGGTATATGGATGAAACAACATATTGTTAGGATGACGGTGTCAGCCATCTTAACTAATAATCCAATCACCCAATCAAATCTTACATTATGTTTGGGAACTTCGGTAAATGTTTTTCTTAACGGTTTTCTTCTCTTTATTTGGGTAATAAAACAACAAGAAAACGGCCTGTAATGTTAACAGTTTCTAAAATAGATTTTTAAGAATTGTTTTGAAAATAGAGAGTTTTCTTGCAACGTATCCATTTGTCAGTCATCATAGGGATCATTTTAAGCTTAAAAACTGGTTTTGAAAAAAATTAAGAGTATGTTTAGCAGTAATTTTTAAAAATGTTTTTAGTTTTTTTGATACTTGAAAAATAAAAATAAAAATTAAAAACATTTTTTAGAATTAATACCAAACTCACTCTACATTATTGATAAAAATTATAAAACATTATTAAAAATTGAAAAAAAAATTACTTATAATGTATTTGATAGTGTTTTATTCAACATGTTTTTAAGAATCAGTTATCAAATGTTTCCAAATATTTTTCCAAAAAAACACTATAAATGAATTTTTAAATTTAAAAAAATGTTTCCTAAATTTTACTAAACATCTAATCTTTTTTAAACACTTTTAAAATTAAAAAATATTTCCTAAACTCACTATGAAATAAAATCTTATAATGTTGAGAAATGACCTAAAGTATTTTATGGATAAACTTTAAAAAGTCTATTTATGATAATTTTAGAAAGTGTCTTTAACATTTATAATACTTAAAAAATTTTATAATTCAAATGTTATAAGTGTTCTCTAAAATCATTATCAAACGCACTTTTAAGGTAATTATCCTAAAATTCACTTCCAAAAAAAATATTTTGAGTAAAATATACCGCCAAACATACTCTTATAACTCGTTTGATAGTAATTTTAAAAAACATTTCTATCATTTTTAATATTAATATTTTTTTTACCCTTCAAGTATTATAAATACTATAAAAATGTTTTTTGAAATCACTATTAAGGGTAATCTTAATTATTTTTAATTATTGTTTGATTCCAATTTTTAAAAAAAAATTGTAAATATACGAATGAATTATTAAAAATAAAATATTATATATGATTATCATTTTAAAAAAAATATCTAAAACATAAAAAATATGTTGAAAATATTAAAATTTCTCCACTATTTTATTTTAAAATATATATATATATATATTTCAGTACTCCCATTCTAAAATTATTCCCAAAAACTATTTTTAAAAATTTATTTTCAAAACCAAAGAAAATCATTTATTTTTTCCTATATGTTATCAAAACACTTACAAGTTACAACCAAAAAAAATATATTTAAAGATTTTATAAAAGTACTATAATTAATAATTTTTCAGCAAGTGGGTTGTTACAATCTGTGGATTCCAATTATAAACTCAATCATATAATATAATGCATTACACAACATTTGAATTGTGTTCATTAATCCAATCCCATAGCCAAGAAATTCAAACCGCGTAAACCCTAAGAATAAAAGAACGCATGATTCATTAAATTAATGTTTTTTAACATCATTACCAAACATTGACTTTTACAAACTATGATTCCCATAAATTATTGTTTTTTTGGCCTTTGGAAGAAGCCCAAATTCACCTAAAATGAGACTTGTCATTGTCTGTCATCCCAATTTCAGTGGGACTCTTCTTTTGAAAAGTTTCTCGCATGATCAGGGCATGTTTGGTTGTTGCAAATTAATAGAAAAAAAAATTCAAATTAATATTAAGGAAAAAACAACTTAAAAATATTAAAATTATTTAATAAAATTAACTTAAAATTTATTTTAAATCATCGTATTAACATATTTTTTATTGTAAATTATAATTAAAGCAAATAAAATTAAATAATAATCGAGGTATCGTGAAATAGTAAAAGAGATCGTGAAAGTAACTATAACAAACGAGGATAAAAAAATAAAATTAATATATGAACTAAAAAATAAATTAATTATTATTTAAGGTTGTTTTTTACTTAAAGTTATTTTGTCAAATGTACTTGATTTATTTAATGACTTAAATTAAGTTACTAAAACCCTTTAAGTTATTAAGTTAATTTATCGCCACATAATGTATTACTTTTAAACATATTTATTAATTTTATTTTATTCAACTTTTTTTTTTTTACGGTTATTTCCTTCAATTTTCAAATAACCAAACATAGGTTTATATTTTTATTTTATTTTTCTTAATAATTTTTTACATTCACATGGAATCCGATATTTATTTAAACTATATATATTTAAGAATATGAACATTGAAAAAGGACAAAAATAAATAGATAAAATTAAAGCTAATTTCATTATTCTCGTTTAGATGTGGTATTTTGGCATATTGTAGAAGATTTTCCCAATAACGTGGTCTTAAGGGTTGGAGGTTAAGTTATGTTTGGTAATTATTATTTTTAAATAATTATTTATTTTAATATAAGAAAACTATATTGTAAATTAATTATTTACATTTTCTCATATTAAAAATTATATGCGAAATTAATTATTCTATATGCATGCAACATGTTTGTTAGTTTAATCATACTTTTAAGCTTGTTGGCTTCATTATAAGCAAGTTTGAACATATACTTAATCCACACGGACTAGTTATTATTCTAATATAAAATTCAATTATTTTAAATAAATTTTTATATTTTAATAAATTTATCTATGGGATAAAATTTCAAATTTCATGATGATAACATATGAATTTTTAAATATTTGAATATAATTTTTAAACATTTCCTATCATTTTCAAATATATTTTATTTCGAAAAATAATGATAATCGATTTAAAAGGTTAATCAAATAAAAATTTATTGGAATTTAAGGAAAAAACATATACTTATTTAAAATATAGATAAATTATATGAAGAAACAAAGATGGAATAACAATACGACACGAACCTAATACATTTTTCGTGGGTTTAAGTTGAGTATAAATCTGCTTTGATTAAATTTACATGAACATGCATAACTTGTTTAATAAATATATAATTTTTTTGTCAACACGAATCTAATACATTTTTCGCGGGTTTAAGTTAAGTATGAATCGGTTTTGATTAAGTTCGCGTAGACATACATAACTTGTTTAATAAATATATAATTTTTTGGTCAACCTTCATATCACAGATTTAATCCAAATTGAACTATCTAATAATCTTATTATTAATTTAATTAAATGTCCTTGAGATATTAAAATATACAAGACTTAATTCAACCTGATTATTAGATGTTATTGGGTCATGTTGAACTATATGATATAATATTTCAGTTTTAATACAAACACCATCACAAATCACTACGTATAAGACCCCTGTTTCTATCAATATTAATGTTGTTTTTAAAAATAGCTTACAAAAATCAAATATATATATTTTTAAATGTCATATTAAATATTATATATATATATATATATACATGATAAAATTTGGATGGGTAATTGGCTTGAAATTTTGAATTTCACGAGAGCCATAAAAAAAAAGAAAAAAACAATAAAATAAAATTAAAAAGAGATGATTCAAAGTTCGAAAGGTCAAACAAATGGATGGAAAGATGAAGCAAGCTTTTTCACTCCGCAACTCTCGCACTCTTCCACGTTCGCACAATCCAACGGTGGGGACCACTCTCACCCCTTTCTCATTTCGTGGTCGGTCCCACACGTGATATTTTCTCTTTTTCTTTTCTCTTTTTCTCATTTGTTTATCGTTTAGCAAAATTGTCCATCCCACGCGCAAGTGAGATGGGGACACACGCTCTATCGGTGGTCTTGCATTTTAGGTTGTTCACGTGTCACGCGCTTTGGAAGTGTGTGATGAGGCGCTGATGTGATGAATCATGACAACGGGCGCAGCACGGGATTGGCGGGAGAATTTTTATTATTGCTATAAAAAAAAATCATTGTAGAAAATCAAGGCTCCTCCAACTTGGAAATCGGGTCTCCAAAATCCATTAAAGTAGGGAAAAAAAAAATGGGATATGCAAATTTTTAATTTAGATTAGGACCAACCCACTCGACCAGGATATGCGAGGTAATGAAATTATAAATTTAATTTAATTTAAAAAAATAAAAAATAAATAAAAGGGTAAATATTTTATAATAATAATAATAATAAACATTGTTTTGGTATTATACCCAAAATGTAAAAAATATTAGTTTATCCAAACTTATGTGACATGTATGAAAAGAAATTCAACATATCTAAACATATTGCATAATATTAAGTTTTTGTGAAATAATTTTTCATTGAATTCGATAAAAAAATTCTAATAAAATTAAGTGTTATAAATATTATAAATATTTTTTTAAATTACTATCAGATTATAAATTAATATATTAAATAATATTTTTTATAATATTTTATATATTTTTAAATTATTTTAAATCTATATTTAGATAATTAAAATACATTGAATTTTGATTTTTCCACCTCACGTGTTTGAAGACTAAAGCATAATGTAAAAAGCCAAACAATTTAAAATAGGAAAAAACAATCAAACCATAACTTGTCCTTTACTTTCCCCCAATACTTTCTTGTGCCATTGGTGCTTTTCAATGACATTTTCTACTTTCTATAAAGCATCTCCATCATCTCAAAAGCTTTAATTCATTTCAAGCAATATATGGTCAATTTTTGTTTTTAAAAAAATTCTCTTCAAACAAAGTTGCAATCAAAATCAAAACTTGTTCAAAAGTGTGTTTGGTATAAACCCAATAAACAAAAGTCCCAATTGCCTCGACATTAGGCAAAAATTATATTAAAATATCATTTATCAAATTCTTATTTAATTTTGATTTTTTTTCTTCCCTTTTATCTCCTTATTTTAATTCACTATTGTCAAAATTCTTCTACAAAATAAGGCAAAATTTTATAACTTTATATCGTGGGATGATTTGGGGACAATGGGTCCTTCTTATACTATGAGCAAAGCCCACCATGAATTTAGATTCTAATGGGTTAAAAGGACAAATTTTCTAATGGATGACATTGCTTTTGGCTCCACTTCCACCCCCCATGGTACTAAATCTATAGTGCAAATACGAAAGGGACTTTGATAAAATCAATGCATATATTATTGGGTCTTGCCTTGCAACACGAGTTAGAAAATTAGGGTTCTTCCACATTAGTATTGATAAGGGTCAGAGAAGGACTCATTCTCACCTAACTTGTTTTCACTTCAATGGAAAGAGAGAGCATGGGGAGAGTAGATTGACCTAATTTACTCAAACCAATCTACTATTCAATGTTATTGCCATCAAAATTTGATTTTCTTGTTCTTGTTGCCACCTTAAATTAGGTCTAGTGTCATACTCTAGTTCACCTAATCTACTTATTTGTTGCATTGAATGATGTGGGGGTGGATTCTTCTTACATGATTTAGTATCTCTAGCCTTTTAATCTACATTTTTTTACCATTTTGATGGGTTTCTTTAACGTGGGTGTTTAAGCTTTTTAGGTAGCTTGGAAGCAAAAAAACATTCAAAAACAAGCAATGACCAAATATGTAAAGGGGTAGTTAATACATAGATGGGATCATGGGAGTGACAAAAGCATGTTGGAAGAGTTCCCCTATTGGGGAGCCCAAAATTGACTTGTCAAACAAAAAATTCAAAGAAATTGAAGGGAAAATGTGTGCAAAATGTACATATTTGGAATTTCTAGTGCTACCCAAAAATCAAATTAATGAAAATTGAAGACCAAAATGTTGAGTTCTAACATGGTCTAATCATGGAGGATGCCATGCTTGATAGGATTCATGTACATGTATCATTTCATTTTATAGGGTCAATAAAAGGCAAACCATGGCACATCCTTCTCCCCTTGCCCAATAGAATAATGAAATGCCATCATTACGCTTGTAGTATCTCCTCCTTTTTATGGGGTTGTAAAATTTTGTTGGTAAATTACAAAAATTACTCCTATATTTTAGTTTACTATACCTAGATATTAAAAAAAAAATATATTTTATTAATTTTTTTATAAAAAAAATATAAAATATATAGTTTATTTGTTTTTGTAAGTTTTTATAATACAAACACTATTTTTTTAAATTATAAATTTTGAATTTAATTTTAAACTTTTGAAAATAAAGAGGGACAAAAATTTATTCTTTATGCAATTGAATTTCAAAATTTGGTAGTTTAAATAATTATTTCATATTGTTTAAATAATAAGACAAAGGGCATTTAGGATTTGAATTGAGGAAAGATGGATGGTATTTCTTAGGGAATAAGAAATGAGGAAAGGTTACATCAACAATTAAAAGAAACATTAATTAATAATTTTTTTAAAATTTTAAAAAAGAGAAAAAGAAAAGGGACAGGCACAACGGCCTTGTCATTAACTTCCATTGCAGACCAAGAGAGGCTCTCACGTTTGCTCCTCCGTTGATCTCGAGACTCCACGTGGCGACTCCACACTGGTGGATCCCACGCTGACGTGGATAGAGAGAGCTGGGACAGAGAAACAAAAGAAAAAGAGCAGATATAGAGCCCGCGCTCAGAGGCCGTCCGAAAAAAAACCAGAGAGGCGAAGAGAGAAGAGAGAAGAGAGAGAAAGAGAATTTCTAGAGAGAGAAAGTGAAGGTCTTTCAAGAGAGAGAAAGGAGAGATAGAGAGGGAAAGAGAGGAAGGAGCTTCTTCTCTGCTTCGTTCTTCGCCTTCCTTTCACAACCGAAGTCGCGTATTCGTTAGCTGCCCTGTTTTTTAGGGCAAAAGATTTATTATTGTTATTATTTTATTTTAATAAAAAAGAAAAACTAGGGAAGAAAGCCAGCTTGGAGAGCAGCGGGCGGAGATCAGGAAGTGGGGGAAATTGTGGCCGGATCTTGGTTGCTGCTCTCAATCTTTGATTGGTTTTTGCTCATCTGGTTTCGTGAATTTTGGGATTTTATTTTTTTGCGGTGGGCTGGAGGAATCGGAGGGAGGGGGGAAGATTGGGGGATAGGGGAATTGAGCTTCCAGATCCTTCTAGATCGCGGCGGGGTTGTTCCAGGAGGCTGCGATCTGCGGTGCGTCGGATGAGAAACTTCACATGTTTCAGGGATCCAGGAAAACAATGAAATGGGTATCATTGCTTAAGGACATCAAAGAGAAGGTCGGTTTATCGCAAACTCCAGCGGCGTCGCCAGTTTCAGGGTCATCCTCATCTCCTTTTTCCAGCAATGAAAATGTCCAGTCGGCACGTCAGGACTTCTCGGGGTCTCCTTCAAGGTTCAATCTTGATTCCTGATTTTTCGTTTGTTTGTTTCTGAAAATGTTGATTTTGATGAAATCGTGGACTGTTACCGTGGGCTGACCACTGGCTGTTGAGCATTAAAAGGTGTCTTTTTATTTATTTATTTTTGTACGTTTTGAATCTACGCAAATGTTGCTTATTGGTTGTTGATCACTGATTTACTAGAGAACTGGACTTTTTGTGCCGTGTGAAGTGATAAATTGTAAAATTAACATTGGTATGCTTCTTGATTTGATATTTTTGTTGATAGAGATCTTCTGGGTTCTAGTAGAACTGCAGAAGTGCTTTCATGTTTCAACTCTCGATGGGGACCGTGGCCTGCTAGGTGCCCATGTGGTCAATATTGAGTGCTGGTGTTGTATGGGATTGAAAGGGTGGCTTCATTTTATTGTCTGTCTTCAATTGAGTCCTCTAAAAGCTCATGTGCTCATTGATAGGTGATAACTACATTATACTATTTACTCCTCATTCAAGATGCTTCTCTTGGGAGCTGCATTGTATAGGATAATAATGCATCTCAGAGTTCCCTTTTTCTGGATGGTGGCACAAATGATGGATGGGGATTAAATGTTAAATGTTTGTCAATGTGGTTTGATATTAAGTGGTAGCCATTGATTAGCTTGGTACTCATTCATTAGAATGGAATTTGCTAATGTGGAGGAAACATATAAGGGTAGAGTTATATGGTGACTTTTAGAAAAGAAAAGAGTATTAGGTGCATATTATGATGTGATCAATGGCATGCATGTGGAGTTGTGGAGATGGAACCATGGAACTAATGTGAAAGTAGTTGGAGGAGAGTGAACCGTAAAATTTTTAGGTTTCATGTCCAGTCCGATTTTGAAAACATTGGGTGGAACTAATGTGAAAGTAGTTGGAGGAAAGCAATATAAATTTTTAAGAAATCTAAATATTCATAATAAAACGGAGCTGTAGTTTGTTTAAAAGTAGCTAGAGGACATTATGCTTATGTGAAGGTTTGGCCTTGACCTTAAGCTTTTGCATTGGTTATGGATGATCTTGTTGGACATGCTAGTTATTTTGGTCTTGTTAGGCATATAGTTATAGTCTCAGTAGGTGGACAAGACCACTGGTAAATTCTAAGTTAAAGCTAAGGAGATACACCTTAGAGTCTATAACTCTTGGAATAACCTAGAATGAGGTAAAACACGTGGAACATAGGTTTAGAGACCTAGATTAAAAATGAGATTGCTGAGGATGTTATTCATAAAACTGGATCAAGATGGATGGAATCGGAAATGCTTTGGATTACTATGTGATCATTGAATACCTATCAAATTGGAAGAAAATTTTACAAGATGGCTGTAGGACTAATGCTTTATGTAGGATCTTTAGATTTTTGGCATTAGATAAATTCCTTGAGTTATAAAATAAGATGAAAGGATTACAGACACTTGAAATGAGGAACAGAAATCTTTGACAATCTTGGCAAGTTTCTTTGGCAATCATACTTTAAGGGTTTTTAATTACTCCCATGTAAGAAGAAGCATAAAAAGAAGTTAAAAATGTCTATTAAAATTCTAGTCATAACTTTTTCCTAGGAGGATAACTTGTGTACTTCCTTATCTCTTCTTACAGAAATATTAATAAGGGAAAGACATATTTTTTTGTAACAAAAAAGACAAAAGAAAAAAAAAAGAAAGAAATAAAAACTTGACAAATGGTAAACTATCTCCTAAAAATTAATGTAAGGCTTAAGTTAACACAAACTACGGTAGGTCCTAAAAATATTTTACATTATCGTTGATGTCCCTAATTAATGTTTAGGCTTTGGAACCAGCCTTCCTCTTCTATTGTAAATCTTTAAATATTTCCAGCAGTATTCCCTATTATTTATGGTCTAGGATGCTGTTGGAGAGAAATATAGAACTTGAAATGGATGCATTCTTGAAAAGGAAGATGGTTTAATTGTCTGCAAGGAAGATGGTGACTTCTGAGTGAAGAAGGGTGATTTAGTTCAACTTGAAAATGTTATAAAGACAAGAAGAAGACAAAAAGGACATGTGTTGGGGCTGTGAGGAAAGATTTGATTGTCTGTCACCAGATAATGCTAAATGATGAAAAGGATGTGTGGGTTTGTCCAATTAGTTGGGATATAAGGTTCTGTCAAGTAAATTATTATGTGATTGATGCAGTATATATGTGTATGTGGTCATTGGTATGGCTGCTGTATAATCAGAGTTCTTGTGATTGCTACAGTTTGCTCCAGGAATACTGTAATTGACATTTCTTGGTGCTATAGGAAGATAAGAGTTTTGTATTACTTTGTTAAACTTTTAGTTAGGGGGTTAATTGTATGTCAAGTATTTTGCCATCATGTATTTCAGAAGCACCTCAAGAATTCCTTTTAGGCAGGAAATACTATTCAACAAAGATTCCAATATGATTCTCCTTAAGGCTTTGGAAGGACATTATTTCATTTTTAAAATATTGGCTCCACTCTGACACTTAATTGGATTTTTGCCATTGAGATGTATCTGTTAGCGGCTGAATGAATGGTCTGAATAGGGATAAAACAGCTTATATTTTTGGACTTCTGCCTGGAATTAGGTTGCTGGTTTCTTATCATCTCAAGAATCAAAGTGTTGGCACCTGTCAACTTATTTGTCGTTGTTCTTGTCTCTACCCCTCTCCCTTGCTTCTTTATTTGTTAGTCAAAATCTGGCCATTAGATCTCTATTTTGTGCAATCGTTTCTTTTTTGAGCAATTAAGAAGCATCATGTTAATGGGTGTAACCGGAATGAGGATGTTAAGATGGGTAAGCGACAATAGGGAAAAAAATATATAAACATAGAAATGATTGTGATGTAGGATCGTTAAATTTTTAGCACTATAGAAGTTTATTGGGTTGTAGAATGAGATTCAAAAGGTCAAGAAAGACTGAACACCTAGGTTCCTTGACAATTGCACCTAGGTTTGCTAAGCCATCTCCTTTATGAGAAGACAACCACCTTTTAAAGAAGCTTGGAAGTTACTAAAAACTCTCGCTAAGTTCTAGTAATAAATTTTAAAAGCCTATATAGGTTTATATAGATTCATAGAGCTTTCTTTTCTAATAAGAAGACTGTTTCTTAGTAGGTAACTAGGTATATTACCTCATTTCCCAATCAAGTCGGATGATAAATATGTACCGCTTCACTTCTGCTGATGCCATGTGGAGTCTTTTTTTTCCTCTTCACATTTCTTAATGTTTGGCTAATTCTCTTTGTTCTGTGCTTGATTTTGCATTTGGAAAACAAGGCTGCTAGGCCCATTAAACTTTTAGCTCTTACATGTTGGCATTTTGTTATTTGTTGTTATGGATTTAAATCATAAGCCATGTTTTCTTTGGTTGTTTGAGCTGTTTCTGGGAGTTTTGTTGCATGATTTCATTTTAACTTATACATTAGAGTTTATAACCTTTTTATATTCTGGTGCCCTTTGTAAACATGACCGGGGCTTCCTTTTTGCATATATTTTCTTTAGATTGATTTTTTTTAATTTTTAATTTTATTTAGTCAGACATTGCATCAACACTTGTATGGCTTAATTAATCAATTGATTATTATTATTATTATTTTTTTGGTGAAAGCAGAGACAAACATGAACTGGAATTGGACTTCAAAAGATTTTGGGAAGAGTTCCGTTCTTCCAGTTCCGAAAAGGTTTGTGCTCACCCATCAATTTTTTTACTTTGTTTTGGTTCTCCATTAGTGCATACCATTTTACATTTTTATAGTCTAGGGAAAACTTTCAGTATCTATATAATAAGCATGGTTTTTAATGGTTCTTTTCCATGCAGGAGAAAGAAGCGGCCTTGAATTTGACTGTAGATGTTTTCTGTAGATTAGTGAAGCAACATGCTAATGTAGCCCAGTTAGTCACCATGTATGAACACTACTCTTCTTAATTTATTGCCTCAACTTTACAATATAGTTGTGATGATATTGCCTTGCTATTGGTTAGTACTGCCTTTATTTATAAATTTATTTTTTTCATAATAAAAGTAAAATTACCGAACATCTATAAAAAAATAAAACTAAGATTATTAAACGACTTATTATGAATGGTAGAGCAGTTTTTGGTGCTGGTTAATAGGTTTTTAGGACTTTTGATTATGTTTTGCTATTAATTTTCTTAATTTTCAGCTTACTACTTTCGTAAATATTTGTGTATTCCCTGGAAAATTTGATAGTTTGACATCACTGATTCTGTAGTTCTTTTGCTTCATAAGTGGTACATAAAGAGTTCATGGACATTAACTTCTTTTGAAGGATGCTGATCAGGAAACACATGCATAATTTCTGTTTAGGGGTTTTCTGTAGTTTTTACCTTTTGATTTCATCTTGAAGATTTATTTACCAATAAATTTAGATTTCCATGATCTGCACATCCTCCCCCAATTTGATAAGTTCTCTGTGTTCTATACTTCCTTTTATGGATTAAGCCTTCACCTCATATAATTCACCCCAAAAGTCACTAATTCTTGTATAACAGTTTCTATGTTTCAAGAAAATCAGCAACTTAAAAAAAAAGTAATTATATTTATTATGGGCAAATAACTAACTTCTAAACTGTTGATGGTTCAGGTTAGTTGAAACACATATATTCTCTTTTGTTGTGGGAAGAGCATTTGTAACAGATATTGAGAAGTTGAAAATTGGTAGCAAAACAAGATCATTGAATGTTGTGAAAGTGCTAAATTTTTTTTCTGAAGTTACAAAGGTATGTATTTAGATGTTTTTTGAAGGCTATTCTTTTCGTTGGAGAATGCGTCACTTGACTTAGCAATCGTGCATGCACTTCTCTGCAGGATGGCATCAGCCCTGGTTCGAATTTGTTAAATGCAGTGGAAGTTCTTGTATCTGGGGTATATATCTGTAAGCTTCATCAGTGTGAAAAAATATTTGTAGTTTCGCTTTATTTCACACTTTCTATATTGTGATACATACATACATACATACATACATACATACACGTGTGTGTGTGTGTATGCTCAAAGTAAGTTTCATCCATATAGTTGTGGAAGGCATTTTTTTTGCTTGTTATTCTGGGATGACTTGATATCAATAATATGGAAAATACCCTCATAGATGCATACATGATGAAGCTTTACTACATTACATCAGGTCTCTCCATTTTTGGTAACTTTATATGTTTTCTGTGTGCAGCCTATTGATAAGCAATCTCTCCTTGATTCTGGAATTTTTTGCTGTCTCATTCATATTCTAAATGCTCTCCTGGATCCCAGTGATGCTAATCAAAGGCAAAAGACTCCTGATAAGGAAGAACTATCTCTAGCCAACAAAGATTATGATGGTGACGTAGCACAAGTTCGCCAACTAGGGGTAGTCTTCTCTGTGGTGCTTTCCATTCTGATTGCTTTTATGTGCTTGAATTTTTTTAGCTTCTTATGACAATTCTTAGAACAAAACATTTGGCCTCATAACATGATACATAGCATTTTAGAGACTCCCTTCATAACATGACACATAGCATTTTTAAGACGTCCTTCATACTTGTAAATTTGTAATCTCTCTGCAAACATTTTCTCACCCCTCTGGATTATGCTGGCAGTAACTTTTTGTGGTCTTTTCATGTTGCTACTACTGATGGATTTGTTTCAGACCTTCTATGATCTTAAATCTAACTGAACTGAGCATGTCTGATAGTATTTGTAAGTTTGCTGCACACTTTTTAAGGTAAATGATATCTTGTTGCTTGTTCATCAATTAGTTTTCCTATGTTAGGGGTAATAACTTTGTTTCAGGTGTCTTTAAATTCACCGCGTTTCACATTTTCTATTCACTAGAAATCTAGGCTTTGGTCTATTCTAATTGTCTGGACATGAGGCATAGCACTTGTTTATCCTTGGTATGAAGGTGTATATCCATGGGAGCACTTGTTCCTTGTAGGAAACTAATTACCTGTAGAAAATGAAGCACGCTTTTCGCAATTGGGATTAAATAAATAACTATGCAAAGTCCCCTAGTATCCAAAACAGTTGAGATTTAAAACTCTGTTCTGTGCAGACATTTGATTTTTGATTATCTATATTTTTTTTGATAGGTAAATAAGCAGAATATATTAAGGCGCTTGCAAAAAGGCGCAATAAAGTACACATGGAGTATACTTGATTTTTGATTATCTATTAAGTTTTCATTTATTTTCCTTGTTTAACTTGGTTTTTTACACATTGACACTCCAAAACAATTGATTAATTTAACAAAACAAATGCATCTATATAGTAGATTAATTGGATAAGACATACAGAATGGTATCTTTTGACATTGTGATTGATTTGATTCCAGTCTTTTAAAGATTCCAGATTTGTACTACTCAATATAATAGGACTATTGAGTGGTTGGGGATGCAACTGGCTAGAACAACAATATTAGTTTATCTTATAAATTCCTTTATTTCATGCAGATTGAGGGAAGTGTTGTGCATATTATGAAAGCATTGGCAAGCCATCCTTCAGCTGCTCAGAGTTTGATTGAGGATGATTCCCTTCAATTACTTTTTCAGATGGTAGCCAATGGGTCTTTAACTGTTTTCTCTCAATATAAGGATGGTCTTATCCCATTGCATACTATTCAACTTCATAGACATGCGATGCAGGTAAAGCATATTCTCAGAAGTGTTTAGTTATACATATGAGGGCACATTCTTTCTCTTTTATACAATCCTTATTTACCTATCAGAAAAAATAAAAAATAAAAAATGAGGGCATATGGCTGTAAAATGGTCAGAGTAGTTAGGCTGGATTCATGTTCAATTCAATGTTGGGCTTGCTTGAGATTTTTCATTAAGAGAAGAGTTTAGCCAAAACAAATACCAGAAGTGATCGATATTTTGATCCAATCCAGAGCAGTCATCTATCTTTATAACCACCAGTGCTTCTTGGGACGTAAAACATTTTGGCTTGTGAAGCATATAAGCATTGAGAAACAGTTAAGAAATATATTAAGAGGGAATTTATACCCTAGTGGTTGCTGGCATGAATGTACGCCTGAATTCTCCATTTCTCTTTCACAGTAGTTTCTCAATTACTTCTGAGCTTGGCCATCCATTTCATGGGCTGTTGCTAAGCTTGTCACAGGGTTTGAGCTAAGCTGGTTGTAGGCAAGCTTCTTGCAAGGTTCAAGCTAAGTTGATGATATATTTAGACAAAGGAATGAGCTGTACTTGATCAAAGTCTTGGTTGTTAGTAGTGTAACCTCATCGAACTAAGCTCAAGCAGCCCAGTACTTGGTTTGACTCAGACTCTTTTACAGCAGTAGTGGTGTTGAAGCTACATAATTAGTTGAGTTCACATAAAAAAATTTCAAATTGGTTTTATTTGCTGATGGTGGTTTATGGATTGGCTATTTTTCCAGATACTTGGTCTTCTTTTGGTTAATGACAATGGAAGCACAGCCAAGTATATACACAAACATCATCTGGTATGCCTCTAAGTTGTAACTTTACTGATTTGTTAGATTTGAGAACAATGTTGTTGCCCTGGGTTACTCATTTCTTGAAGGTTACCATTCTCTTTTCGTTTTTTTTTTTAATTTTATTTTTATTTATTTATTTTGTTTTATTTTTGTTCTTTGGGTAGGGGGTTTTGGTTTTACCAGCGTTGTTTCTTCCATTTTTAGGGGAATAAAAAAGCCATGACATGTAGGAAACCGATTCCTAGGGAATTTGGCATCACTTACAAAGGTTTACTTCAACAATGTAAAGAAGAATAAGCATGCTATTTGTTAGAAATCCTTTAGATTGGAGCTTAAATTAAATTGTTCTGATTGCATAAGTGAGGGCCAACAACCATTGCTGTAGTTTTAATTGGAGTCTTTATATATATATATTTTATTAGAATTGATTTTAGTAGTTTATTTTTTTGGTCACATTTTTATTTGTTTTAGTTTCTAATTTCACTAGGAAAATAAATCATATTCTTATTACGAAAAAGGTCTTAGTCTTATTAGGATTTTGGAAAAGGAGTTCCATGAATCTATATAAAGCTTTAGTCTTTCAATTTTAATAAATAGAATTTATTGAGAATTTAATAGCCACCTTGGTGTGATTGTCAAGGATACAATTTTTTTTCTTTACGTTTTACCTAAGTGTGTTTTCTAAAGATCTATTCATCTCACTATGTTTTTGTGCTTATTTTTCTAAAGATCCGGCTTCACTGGCTTTGTGGGCTTAATTCCCAATTTGTGAGATGACTATATTATAGGTTTTAAAAGGCTTCTGGGGCTAATGTTTAGTCTTTAACTCTTAAGGCAAGGTGCAAGAGGAACGCCTTGAAATGTTTAAGATGTACACCTCCATGCTAGCCCTTTTAGAAAATCAAGATTCTGAATTTTTTATTGTTAATTTTATATTTTGTCTTAAGTAGGATTTATTTTATTATTATTGTTGTTTATTTGTTTACTTTTATCTGAGCTTTTAATATTCATCTTAAATTTATTTAAGATTAAGGATTGCCTTGAAGGTATTTTGAGAATATATTCAGAAACTGAATTACATGTTACACGGGACATTTGCTCAAAACTTGTGTTCTCTTTTTGTTTTCATCTGCTATGTGATTATGAGGGTCTCATATTAAGTTTCTTTGGGACTTTTTGACCTCAGTAGTCCTAAAAATTTTTATGCTGCTCACTGTGCTACTTATAGTTGATTGAAAAAAAATGAATATTGTTTTTTAAAATTTTAGTTTTCAGAAATTGGCTCTTTCTTTGCAGCATGTTTTACTGCATTCACATCCATGCTTGAACTCATCACTTGGATAAGTTTTCTTCTTGGAATTGGACTATAATGTTATCTTTATGCTAAAGGGTTACATTTTGAGAATCCAGTCATTTTTTCATGTGCTATGGATCTATTCGTATTTTGAACCTTTCCTATATAAAACTTAAAATATTGATTTTTTATTTTTTATGATTTGTAAGTGTTATATCATGATATGCATTGTGGCTTAAATGTTAATAGTTCTTAGGAAAGTTAGTAATTCAACATGGTATTAAAGCTCCAGTTAACTGGAGGTCTTGAGTTGGGTCCTCCCCATCTATTTGTTTCTGTAGTTATCTATGATTGTAAAATTTCTGATTTGTTTGTTTGTCCATCTCTCTTTGTGTTGGTCTAGGACTCTCACATGGTGGATATTAGAGCATGATATACCTTTTGAGCCCAAATTCTAACATTGTAAGCTTTTAGGAAAGTTGGTAACTCAACATGGTACTAGATCTCTATTATCCTGAGACGGTGATCACAAAATTTGTGGTATGATTCAGTGAGAGTGCATGGTCTATTTATCTATCTAATTATCCAGTATCACAAAATCTGTGATTTATTGTCTGTCTCTCCACATACGGTTATGGGGACCTGCACGTTAGGGTGTTAAGGTACAATATTTTGTTTTTGATAGGTAAATTTTTGTCCCCATTGGGACTTGAACCTAGAACCTCCCACAAACCCTCCCCATCCTTTACCACTTGAGCCAGGCCTCAAGAGCGTGTTAAAGTATAATATATTATTGACTCAAATTCTAAAAACTTAAGATTTTTGGAAAGTTGGTAACTCGACAATTATCATGTGCTTCCTTGAAGTTTTTTGCTTTCATATATTTAAATTTTTTTTCCCAGACCTTAAATACATGTAACTGTTTGTTATTTCTTCATTTACTTTCTGTTTCTGCGTTTTATCTTTTGATATGGCTCAAAATATGCTTTGATATATTACTGTTATGTGCAGATAAAAGTTCTTTTAATGGCTGTCAAGGGCTTCAATCCTGACTCTGGGGATTCTGCCTACACGGTGGGCATTGTTGACTTGTTACTTGAATGTGTGGAATTGTCATATAGACCTGGTAAATAGCTTATCAGTTTTCCTTTCTGCATTTTATACAAACAATTAATTAGTAAAAACTCTTGGTTCTATTTTAACTCTTCAAATAGACCATGAATTCCATGGTCCTGGATGCTAAAATTTGGCTTTCTAAATTCTCACTGTTTTGGGACTGTTTACTGTTTGTGTTAATGCTGATATTGGATAATTTACTTGTAGAAGCTGGTGGTATCAAGCTGAGGGAGGATATACATAATGCCCATGGTTATCAGTTCCTTGTTCAATTTGCACTACTTCTTTCTACCATGCCAAACTATCAGGGCATTCAGTCTACCCATTCCAATTCTTCTTCTGAGCAAAATTCTGTTTCAGCTGGTTCTCATACATTTAATGATACTAGAACACAAAATTTCACTGAGAAAAGAGGGGACAACTCGCCTCAAAATCTTTCGCCAACGTTGTCCAGGTTGCTTGATGTTCTTGTTAATCTAGCTCAAACAGGGCCTGCTGAATCTGCAGGATCAGCTGGATCCAGAGGTTTCAAATCTTCTCATACCAAGGCGATTGGCCATGGCAGAAGTCGTACATCATCTTCTGATCGAATTGGTGATGAAATTTGGGAGAAGGACAATTATAAAGTTAAGGACCTTGAAGCAGTTCAGATGTTGCAGGACGTTTTTCTCAAAGCGAACAGCAGGGAACTGCAGGCAGAAGTATTAAATAGGATGTTTAAGATTTTCTCAGGTCATCTTGAAAACTACAAATTGTGCCAGCAGCTAAGGACTGTGCCACTCCTTATCTTAAATATGGATGGTTTTCCTCCATCTTTGCAAGAGATCATCTTGAAAATTCTTGAATATGCTGTGACTGTTGTGAACTGCATTCCTGAGCAAGAATTGCTTTCACTTTGCTGCTTGTTGCAGCAGCCAATCACGTCTGAATTAAAGCACACCATTCTTTCATTTTTTGTAAAACTCTTATCCTTTGATCAACAGTACAAGAAAGTGCTGCGAGAAGTTGGTGTGCTGGAAGTTCTGTTGGATGATCTGAAGCAGCACAAGTTTCTTTTGGGTGCAGATCAACACAATGGTAATCCTGATCAGCTGGAGAGAAAATCTAGCTCCGGTGGCTTCAAGAAACACTTTGACAGTAAGGATGCTATCATATCTTCACCAAAGCTAATTGAATCTGGTTCTGAGAAGTTTCCTCTTTTTGAAATTGAGAGCACAGTTGCTGTTGCATGGGATTGTTTAGTTTCATTATTGAAGAAAACTGAAACAAATCAAGCATCATTCCGATCAACAAGTGGTGTGACCACTGTTCTCCCTTTTTTGGTTTCTGATATTCACCGTTCAGGGGTCCTCCGGGTGTTCTCATGTTTGATCATCGAAGATGTTACTCAGGTTTGTGAGTTTTACTTATTTTCTGTCCTGCTGTTTATTGAATTTTGATTGGTCTTTCTTTCAAGGGTTTTTCCAGATTGCTTTTCTGATCCATCTGTTTCTAGAATTGGTGGCTTCAATTTTAGCACTTGAAAAATATATACTTGCATGCGTTGCATGCAAGAGCATACTTAGAACTTCTGTTACTAAATTGTTTGAACTGAGTAGTATCACTGAAGATCTTTGAATTTTTTTTGCCAGGCTCATCCTGAAGAATTAGGTGCACTAGTTGAAGTTCTTAAAAGTGGAATGGTTACAAGTGTTTCAGGATCTCAGTACAGGCTTCAAAATGATGCAAAATGTGATATTTTGGGATCCCTGTGGCGCATTCTGGGAGTTAACAGTTCAGCACAGCGGGTCTTTGGTGAAGCTACTGGGTTTTCTCTTCTACTGACCACACTCCATAGTTTCCAGAATAATGAAGGGCACACAGATCAATCTTCTTTAGTCATTTACGTTAAGGTGTTCACATACCTGTTACGTGTTGTGACGGCTGGAGTGTTTGATAATGCTGCTAATAGGACAAAGTTGCATACTATTATATTATCCCAAACTTTTTATGATCTTCTATGTGAGTCTGGTTTGCTCTCTGTAGAGTGGGAAAAGCAAGTCATACAGTTGTTGTTGGAACTTGCTCTCGAAATAGTGCTTCCACCACCCTTGACATCAGAACTCACCACACCATCTGATATGAGTGAAACTGGATCATCTACTTTTGTTTTAGCGGCTCCATCAGGTTCTTTTAACCCCGACAAGGAAAGGGTGTATAATGCTGGTGCTGTTAGAGTGCTCATCCGATCGTTGCTGCTTTTTACTCCAAAAGTGCAGTTAGAAGTACTGAATATCATTGACAAGCTTGCACGTGCTGGGCCCTATAATCAGGAAAACCTCACTTCTGTTGGTGCGAATTAGATCATTTTGTTCTGCCGTTTTGTTTCCTGAAATAATGATTTGTTATTGTATTAATTTCTGTTTACATGTATTTAGGTTGTGTGGAACTTCTGCTGGAGATAATTCACCCTTTTCTTTTGGGCTCATCACCATTGCTTTCTTATGCTCTGAAGATTGTGGAAGTTCTTGGAGCGTATAGGTAAGAACCTTGGTCATATCTGGAAATTACTGCATCTACTCATTCATTCTTTTTCACAATGTTACTTGACCTCTGTTATAGTTGGAGATGAAGTTTATATTCCTCATGACAGGTTGTCAACATCTGAACTTCGAGTGCTTATTAGATATATTCTTCAGATGAGGCTCAAGAGTTCTGGTCATATTCTTGTTAGTATGATGGAAAGGCTAATTCTCATGGAAGATTTGGCTTTTGAAAGTGTTCCTCTGGCACCATTTGTAGAGATGGACATGAGCAGGATCGGTCATGCCTCTGTTCAAGTATCTCTGGGGGCAAGATCTTGGCCTCCAGCTGCTGGTTATTCATTTGTTTGTTGGTTCCAGTATCGTAACTTCTTGACATCACTTTCCAAGGAAACAGATTCTTCTAAGGCTGGGCCTTCTAAAAGGCAGAGCACATCTGGCAAGCAGCAACATGGGGGCCATGTTCTCCGTATTTTTTCTGTTGGTCCAGTGGAAAATGGGAATGCATTCTATGCAGAACTTTATCTTCAAGAAGATGGTGTTCTAACCCTGGCAACCAGCAACTCCAGCTCCTTATCTTTTTCAGGGTTAGAACTGGAGGAGGATAGATGGCATCACCTTGCCGTTGTTCATAGCAAACCTAATGCTCTGGCTGGACTTTTTCAAGCTAGCGTTGCACATGTATATCTCAATGGAAAGCTGAGACACACAGGAAAACTTGGATATTCACCATCTCCAGTTGGAAAATCTTTGCAGGTGACCATTGGGACGCCAGTTACTTGTGCAAGAGTTAGTGGCTCGTCGTGGAAACTTCGATGCTGCTATCTTTTTGAGGAGGTGCTCACATCAGGTTGTATTTGTTTCATGTATATTCTTGGAAGAGGCTATAGAGGGCTCTTCCAAGACACTGATCTTTTGAGATTTGTTCCAAATCAGTCTTGTGGTGGAGGTAGCATGGCCATCTTAGATTCCTTAGATGCTGAATCACCTTTGGCTTCCAATGTGCAAAGGCTTGACAGTGCCAGCAAGCTAGGAAATTCTAAGGCAGATGGCAGTGGGATTGTTTGGGATTTAGAGAGACTAGGAAATCTCTCATTGCAACTCTCTGGGAAAAAGCTTATATTTGCATTTGATGGAACATGTACAGAAGCACTTCGAGCATCTGGGGCCTTGTCCATGCTCAATCTAGTTGATCCAATGTCTGCTGCTGCTTCTCCCATTGGAGGTCTGTAACTAATCTACTCATCTGTATACACCTGTAATTTGAACTTTCTTATGCAAAAGCAGAGGAGTCATATTTATTGAATACCTTTTGTTGCCAGGTATACCACGCTTTGGACGTCTTCATGGGGATGTTTATGTTTGCGGTCAATGTGTTATTGGTGATAGCATCCGCCCCGTTGGTGGGATGGCTGTTGTCCTTGCTCTTGTTGAAGCTTCTGAAACTAGGGATATGCTGCACATGGCCCTGACTTTACTTGCTTGTGCACTTCATCAGAATCCTCAGAATGTTAAAGACATGCAAACCTGCAGAGGATACCATCTGCTATCTCCTTCTTCATAGAAGAATGTCACTGTTTGACATGCAATCTCTTGAGATCTTTTTCCAGATTGCTGCATGTGAGGCTTCATTTTCTGAACCAAAGAAGTTGGAAAATACTCATAATATTTCCTTGCCTGCTGCAACTATTCCAGAAGCCAGCATTGAGGATCTTAATTTCTCAAAGTTCCGGGATGAATTTTCTTCAGTTGGATTTCATGGAGATATGGATGATTTTTCTGCACACAAAGATTCATTTAGTCATATTTCGGAGCTTGAAAATACTGATATACCAGTTGAAACATCAAATTGTATTGTGTTGGCAAATGCAGATATGGTTGAGCATGTCTTGTTGGACTGGACCTTGTGGGTTAAGGCATCAATTTCAGTTCAAATTGCTCTATTGGGCTTTCTTGAGCATTTAGTGTCAATGCATTGGTATAGGAATCATAATCTTACGGTTCTGCGCCGAATTAACCTTGTTCAACATTTGCTAGTTACTCTGCAGAGGGGTGATGTTGAAGTTCCTGTGTTAGAAAAATTGGTGGTGTTGCTTGGGGTAATTTTGGAAGATGGATTTCTGGCTTCTGAACTGGAACATGTGGTCAGGTTTGTGATTATGACATTTGATCCACCAGAACCGACACCACGGCGTCAAATTATTCGAGAGACGATGGGGAAGCACATTATTGTGAGAAACATGCTGCTGGAGATGCTCATTGATCTACAAGTTACAATACATTCAGAAGAGTTGCTTGAGCAGTGGCATAAGATTGTTTCATCCAAATTGATAACATATTTTCTCGATGAAGCTGTTCATCCCACAAGTATGAGATGGGTGATGACTCTTCTTGGTGTGTGTCTTGCATCTTCTCCTACATTTGCACTTAAATTCCGCACTAGTGGAGGTTATCAAGGTTTGGCACGAGTACTTCCTAGTTTCTATGATTCCCCAGATGTATACTATATTCTGTTCTGTCTGATGTTTGGAAAGCCTGTTTATCCAAGATTACCGGAAGTTCGCATGCTAGATTTTCATGCTCTTATGCCAAGTGATGGAAGTTATGGTGAGTTGAAATTTGTAGAATTGTTGGAATCTGTGATAGCAATGGCGAAATCTACATATGATAGGTTGAGTATGCAAT
Organism: Vitis riparia; assembly: GCF_004353265.1. NCBI lineage: Eukaryota > Viridiplantae > Streptophyta > Magnoliopsida > Vitales > Vitaceae > Vitis > Vitis riparia. The sequence goes on from NC_048437.1 coordinate 29,596,895, forward strand.
CAATGCTTGCCCACCAAACTGGAAATCTTTCCCAGGTCAGTGCTGGTCTTGTGGCAGAACTTGTGGAAGGAAATTCAGACATGGCTGGGGAGCTTCAGGGTGAAGCATTGATGCATAAGACATATGCAGCACGCCTGATGGGTGGCGAGGCCTCAGCTCCTGCTGCTGCAACTTCAGTGCTGAGATTCATGGTTGATCTAGCCAAAATGTGCCCTCCCTTTTCTGCTATTTGCAGACGAGCTGAATTTCTTGAAAGTTGTGTTGATCTTTATTTTTCTTGTGTCAGGTCTGTCTTGAGATCCTTTCTGGCTTGTATGTTTCTATTGCAGTGCTTTGCTCTGATTATTGTTGTACCATGGATTGGGATTTGAAACCGTTTTCCTAAATTTGATGTGTTGTTTTATCTTGTTTAATAATTGACTAGACCCATTGTTCTGTGCTTTCAGGGCTGCTCATGCGGTGAAGATGGCTAAAGAACTTTCTTTGAGGACAGAGGAGAGAAATTCAAACGATTGTGATGATACCTGTAGTTCCCAGAATACATTCTCTAGCTTGCCTAATGAGCAGGAACAGTCTGCCAAAACCTCCATAAGTGTTGGGAGCTTCCCACAAGGACAGGTAAGTACAAGTTCTGAAGATATGTCTATGCCTCTAAATTATATAGCTGGTGAAACATCAGAAGTAAGGATTACTGCATCCCAGCAGGAATCAAGCAAGTCAATGCAAGAGTATGTTCAAGCTGTTCGGAGGTTGGATGGTGAAACTGTTGACCAGGTGTCTGCCACTTCTTGCTCTAATGAATTTAGTTTCAGTAATAACAAAGGGACTCCGGATCCCATTCACCTGACAGATTCACAGAGTTCTGCATCTTTACTCATACCTGATTCTCCCATTTTATCTGAGAAATCTGGTTCTAGAATTCCACTCACGCCCTTTTCATCCTCAGCTATTGCATTGTCAAATTTCTTGGAAGTGCCAGCGTAAATGAATCAAAAGCTCACTTAGTTGGGACTCCTTCCATGGAATCTTCTGCCTCTATGAGTGAATCTGATCCATCTTTAGACTTGAAATCCAGTTCTCAGGGGTCGTCTGCCACAAACACATTTTTTGCAGTTAGCCCAAAGCTTCTACTTGAAATGGATGATTCTGGCTATGGTGGTGGTCCTTGTTCTGCTGCTGCTACTGCAGTTTTAGATTTTATGGCAGAAGTGCTTTCTGACTTTGTTACTGAGCAGATGAAAGCAGCGCAGGTTATGGAGACCATTCTGGAAACTGCTCCTTTATATGTTGATGCTGAATCTATTTTAGTTTTTCAGGGTCTGTGCCTTAGTAGGCTGATGAACTTCCTTGAAAGGCGCCTCTTGCGTGATGACGAGGAAGATGAGAAAAAGTTAGATAAGAGCCGCTGGTCGTCCAACTTAGATGCATTGTGCACAATGATTGTAGATCGTGTATATATGGGTGCTTTTCCTCAGCCTGCCACTGTACTGAAAACTCTGGAGTTCTTGTTGTCTATGCTACAGCTTGCAAATAAAGATGGACGAATTGAAGGAGCAGCTCCTGGAAAAGGTCTTTTATCCATCGCCAGAGGGAGCAGGCAGCTTGATGCTTATATACAGTCAATAATTAAGAACACAAACCGTATGATATTGTATTGTTTCCTGCCATCATTCTTGATTAGCATCGGAGAGGATGATTTTCTTTCACGCTTAGGTTTGCAAATTGAACCTAAGAAAAAGTCATCCCCAAACTCTTCAGAGGAAGATACAGGAATTGATATCTGTACAGTTCTACAGTTATTAGTTGCTCACAGACGAATAATATTCTGTCCCAGCAATCTTGATACTGAATTAAGTCGCAGTTTAAATTGCTGTCTCTGCATAAATTTAATTCCTCTTCTCTGTGACCAAAGACGAAATGCTGTGAATATGGCTGTTGATGTTGTCAAGTATCTGTTGGTGCATCGCAGGGCTGCACTAGAAGACTTGCTAGTCTCTAAACTGAACCAAGGTCAGCTTTTGGATGTACTACATGGTGGCTTTGACAAACTATTGACAGGAAGCTTATCTGCTTTCTTTGAGTGGCTTCAGACTAGTGAACAGATTGTTAATAAAGTATTGGAGCAGTGTGCTGCTATTATGTGGGTGCAGCATATTGCTGGATCAGCAAAGTTTCATGGAGTGAGAATGAAAGGTTTGGAGGAGCGTCGTAAGCGGGAATTGGGGCGCAGATCACGGGATATTGCGAAATTAGACTTGAGACACTGGGAGCAGGTCAATGAGCGGCGGTGTGCACTTGAATTGGTTCGTGAAGCAATGTCTACTGAGCTGCGAGTTGTTCGTCAAGATAAGTATGGATGGGTTCTCCATGCTGAAAGTGAGTGGCAAACCTATCTCCAACAACTTGTACATGAGCGAGGAATATTTCCAATGCGCAAAACCAGTCTGACTGAAGATCCTGAATGGCAGCTTTGTCCCATTGAAGGTCCATATAGGATGCGCAAGAAGCTTGAAAGATGCAAATTAAAAATTGATACCATCCAAAATGTTCTAGATGGACAGTTTGAATCAGTGGAAATAGAGCTGTCCAGAGAGAAAAATGAGAATGGTTTTGAAGCATCTGATACTGATTCTGAGTCATATTTCCCTCTTTTAGACGGTGGTGTCAAACAGATTGATGACAAATATTATGATGAATCATTTTTTAAAGAATCAGATGATATTAAAGATGTTGCTTCTGCAAGGAGTGGATGGAATGATGACCGAGCTAGTAGTATAAATGAAGCAAGTCTTCACTCTGCTCTTGAATTTGGTGTCAAGTCTAGTGCTATCTCTGTCCCAATGTCAGAGAGCATTCAGGGAAGATCTGACACAGGATCTCCAAGGCAGTCTTCTTCTGTGAAAATTGAGGAGGGGAAAGGTACTGAGGATAAATTGGATAAGGAACTGCTTGATAATGGTGAATACTTAATCAGACCTTATCTAGAACCTCTTGAAAAGATAAGATTCAGATATAATTGTGAACGAGTAGTTGGCCTTGACAAACATGATGGTATTTTTCTGATAGGGGAACTCTGTTTGTATGTCATTGAGAATTTTTACATTGATGACACTGGGTGCATCTGTGAAAAGGAATGTGAAGATGAACTCTCTGTTATTGATCAAGCTTTGGGAGTAAAGAAGGATGTTAATGGTGGTATGGATTTCCAACCCAAGTCCACTCCATCTCGGGGTGTGACAAAGGCATGGGTTGGTGGAAGGGCATGGGCCTACAATGGTGGTGCATGGGGAAAGGAGAAAGTGTGTTCTAGTGGTAATCTACCTCATGCTTGGAATATGTGGAAACTTAGTAGTGTTCATGAAATCTTGAAGCGTGATTACCAGTTGCGTCCAGTTGCTATTGAGATATTTAGTATGGATGGATGCAATGATCTCCTAGTTTTCCACAAAAAGGAGAGAGAAGAAGTGTTCAAGAACTTGGTTGCCATGAATCTTCCGAGGAACAGCATGTATGTTATTTATTTCCTGGCTTCATTTCTATTAATCTTTCATTTTACCTTTGGTATAGCCTTTAGATTTTGCCTATTTCCTATGCACCTCCTTTGAATAATTTGATGAAATCTGTTATATTAAGAAACAGCTATAAATATGGCTCTGTGACATGCTTTTACACATAATTTTGCCAATAATGTTTCTCTCTGTTGTTTGAATTTGATGCTGGATTTGATTTTACAAAATGTATGTGCTGTTTCAAATCTGAGCAGTGTTATGTGCTATAAACAATTGAATTTACATTGAAATATGGGATCTTAAGGTATTGATTTCACTATATTTATGCAATTATGTGACATTTGATGCTGTATATGACCTGAAATAGTGATGTTGCATGTTAGACCCAGGTTGTGTGGCCAGTGACTTTTAATTTGAAGCCAGCAAGACTCTCCCCACTTAAATCTTGATTGGCTTCCCCTTTTCTTGTACTTATATTTTTTGGATATTTCTAGTGAAGTTTGTTCATCTTTATATATTATTTAACATCTGTAATTCATTTAATATTTGCTTGAATGTTGCTCTCAAAAGGATATAATCATGAATTTTGAATAACCTTTTATGTAATTATATATGGGCAGCTGGTTCCAAGCTTCAGGATAACAAGAGTAGTTGTCATAAATAAATAGCTGATACAAGACATATACACACCTTATGAACATGGATCTTGAGGCTGTGGCCGACCTGTCTTAGGATTAAGATTTTATTTAGTTTATGCATGCAATATGTTACATTTCGTGGCAGTCTATCCTTCTGAACTAGTATATAAAATATTTTGCTTAGTCTCTACTCTTCAAAGTTGGTTCAGATCTTTGTATGATGAATTGCAGCAATATTCCTGTTGAAAGTTCTATGAAGCCTCTATCTATCCTCTTATTTTGCTGTTCTTTCCCAAATAAGTCTTACTGGCCCAGTTAACAACAAAACATTTTCAGTGTGTTCAAAAAGAAGAAAAAAAAAGAAAAAAGAAAACAAAAGAAAAATTACTATTTTATATGGGTTGAGGTTTAAGTGCCTTTCCCAAATCATATCAAGCTTTTACAATATAAAATAATATTCAAGCCTGTAGGGAAAACAAATTTAAAAAGACAAGCTCTTTGAACTTGATATGCTTATATATTTGAATCATGCGCCTTTAGAAGTTATTTTATGTGGATTATAGGAACTTATTTTTAGTTCATGAATTATAACATCATATCTTGGGAAAGGCATGGTGGGACCTTATCTACCTGCCCAAATGCATTGTCCCATACTCCTATTTTAGTTTGCTACCAATATTTGGATTGGCAACAAGAGAAGATAATAAGTATGCTTTTGGGAGGCGATTTTCATTCTTGGTGCTTGGAATTGAATCCAGAGCCTTGTCTTTTGTCACTTGCACCAGGAAAACTTATATGGCGATGTATCTGGACTGGCAAAGATGTGAATAAGAAAAATTTATCTTAAGCTACTTAAATTTAGATGTGTTGTGCAAATTTAGTATATATCATGAATCTTTTCATGTGGTTCCAGAATTGTCACCGAGGGGTTAATTCCTTTTGATGTTATTCTTCTTTTCACTATTATAGTTTATATGTTGCACACAAGCATATATGAATTATCTCTTAACTTTTGATTCTTATCATGCTGGATCACATGTAGATTGTGAAAAATAGGATTGTTAACTTCATAAAGTTCATCCATGCAAACAGGCTGGACACAACCATTTCAGGTTCAATGAAACAGGAAAGCAATGAGGGCAGCCGTCTTTTTAAGATTATGGCTAAATCCTTTTCCAAGAGGTGGCAAAATGGAGAAATTAGCAATTTTCAGTACCTTATGCATCTCAACACCCTTGCAGGACGTGGATACAGTGATCTCACACAGTATCCAGTGTTTCCATGGGTTCTTGCAGACTATGAGAGTGAAAATCTGGATCTGTCAGATCCCAAGACTTTCCGTAAACTTGAAAAACCAATGGGTTGTCAAACATTAGAGGGGGAAGAGGAATTTAAGAAAAGGTTGGTCCTCTTATCCATATTACTGTATCTTCTTCAATTATTTTGGCTAAAGAAGAAAATAATTTTCTAGATCATGCATATCCTAATGATTTTATCTACTGTGGACGTTTTTTTGATTATGTATCACTTTCAGTTCGATAAAGGACTTCACTATTAATTTATTTATGTATTATTATATTTTTCATTTCCTTTTGTTTGTCTCAGATATGAGAGCTGGGATGATCCAGAGGTCCCCAAGTTTCATTATGGTTCTCATTATTCTAGTGCTGGAATTGTCCTATTCTATCTGCTGCGCCTGCCACCATTCAGTGCAGAGAACCAAAAGTTACAAGGTGGTCAGTTTGACCATGCTGATCGTCTTTTCAATAGTGTAAGAGATACATGGTTAAGTGCAGCTGGGAAGGGCAACACATCAGATGTGAAGGAACTAATTCCAGAATTCTTCTACATGCCAGAGTTCCTGGAAAATCGTTTCAATCTTGACCTGGGAGAAAAACAATCAGGAGAAAAGGTTTGTCCATGTTCAAATATCATTTTTTTTTTTCCATATATTCTAACTTTTAAGACTACTATCTATATTTTGTTTGAAACTTGCTGCTTTCCTGCATTTTTATTTTTCCAAAATTTAAATGCTAATAATTTTTTATCATATGATACCTTCTTACCAGGTTGGTGATGTTGTGTTACCTCCCTGGGCCAAAGGCAGTGCCAGAGAGTTTATCAGGAAGCATAGAGAAGCACTAGAATCCGATTTTGTTTCAGAAAATCTGCATCATTGGATAGATCTCATCTTTGGATACAAACAGAGAGGGAAGGTGGGTATTTCCGGTGTTTACATTCACTTTGCAATCATATATGTCTTTTAATAAGTTTAGGTGCATTCTGACCCGTACTCTAAACTTCTGTAATTTAGTTTCTATGTTTCTAACTAGGCATCCTTTGAACTTCTCAAGAGGACATTTCATGTCCCCAACTAATTGATCGATAAAGTCCCAACTAATCCTTTCTTTACCAACTCAATGGTTGCATAAATTGAAATTCCTGATCAGCCTTATATGCTAAACCTCATCTGCAGTCCTCTGTAGCCCCCATCACTTTGTCTTCTATTAGTTTCTCTTGGTGGTTTTGGTTATAATTTACAATCTCTGTTCATCACTGGCAGGCTGCTGAAGAAGCTGTGAATGTTTTCTACCATTACACCTATGAGGGAAGTGTAGACATAGATTCGGTTACAGATCCTTCATTGAAAGCATCCATTCTAGCACAAATTAATCACTTTGGACAGACTCCTAAGCAATTATTCCTCAAACCCCATGTGAAAAGGCGATCTGATAGAAAGTTTCCTCCGCATCCACTCAAGCACAACATGCATCTTGTACCTCATGAAATACGTAAGTGCTCATCTTCCATAACTCAAATTGTTACTTTCCACGACAAGGTTCTTGTGGCTGGAACAAATAGCCTGCTTAAACCCATAACATATACCAAATATGTTTCATGGGGTTTCCCAGACCGTAGCTTGAGATTTATGAGTTATGATCAAGACAGGCTTCTGTCAACACATGAAAATCTTCATGGTGGCAACCAGATACAGTGTGCCAGTGCTAGCCATGATGGTCAGATTTTGGTTACGGGGGCTGATGATGGTTTAGTTTCCGTTTGGAGAATCAATAAGGATGGGCCCCGCAACCTTCGGCGCTTACAATTGGAGAAAGCACTTTGTGCCCACACAGCAAAAATTACATGCCTACACGTCAGCCAGCCTTACATGCTGATTGTAAGTGCATCAGATGACTGTACTGTCATTTTATGGGATCTCAGCTCCTTGGTTTTTGTCAGGCAGCTTCCTCAGTTCCCAGCACCAATTTCTGCCATATACGTAAATGACTTGACTGGGGAGATTGTCACAGCAGCTGGAGTTCTCCTTGCCGTTTGGAGCATTAATGGTGACAGCCTTGCAGTGATCAATACGTCCCAACTTCCATCCGATTCCATTCTATCAGTTACAAGTTGTACATTTTCTGATTGGCTAGACACCAACTGGTACGTAACAGGTCACCAGAGTGGGGCTGTTAAGGTATGGAACATGGTTCACTGCTCTGATGAGGGGAGTTCACGAAGCAAGTCTACCAATAGTGGAGCAGCAGGTTTAGCCCTTGGTTTGAAGGCACTGGAATACAGGTTGGTTCTTCAGAAAGTACTCAAGTTTCATAAGCACCCAGTTACAGCTCTTCACCTCACTACTGACCTGAAGCAGTTGCTGAGTGGGGATTCTGGTGGGCATTTGATATCATGGACATTACCGGATGAGAGCTTGAGAGCTTCATTTAATCATGGGTGACGGTGGAACTTAACAGGAAGCGATAATTCCAGCTCCTGCCTAGTTGGGGCAGCTGTTGATTCCGTTCACCAACCCTATTTTGTGGGTTTTGTGTTTCCATTCTCCTCAAGGAAAGAGTTCATTGTATGCGGAAAAGGGAAAGCAAGACAGCAGGGCTGGCCTGGGAATTGGAAGAGGTAAAAGACGGAATGATACGAGGAAAAAGAAACCTCTCGTAGATGTTGATAAAAATGACAACAAAGTTGAGGCTTACCCTGATACTGAAGCACATAAAGAGGGTGAAGCTTCTGATTTTTGAAAAATCAATTGGATAGGCTGTGTACAAGGATGGGGGATTTTGGTTTTGCATCACTACATTTGTCTACTTGTTTTTTTTTTTTCTCATTTATCTTCATTTTGATGTAAATAGATGAGGTCATTAACAGTGTGTAATGAAAATTGTATAGCAAAAAGGCTTTTTTTCCAGGAGTGGAATGTTCAGTGAGAAGAATATTGAACAAGCGAACGATTAAATTATTTTGGTATTCCTTTTGGCTTAAATTCTTTTTGCATCAGTTCAATTGGGCTCCTGCCTCCTTTCTTGGTTGTAAAATCTCTCTCTCTCTCTTTCTCTCTCTATGGGCTGGTTGTGTCTATATATCTATCTATATATATATATATATATATGTACGTCTAACTACACCTACTGACTGTACCGACCCGAAAGGTGGTCGGAACGAGAAGGCTGATGGGCCGATTGATATCAAGTAGGTGTATAGTAGCAAGACACGAAGGCAAGTTAGCAAGTAACTGATTAGCGCAGGTGCAAGTTGAAGCGTGTGTTCTTGACTTGACTGAAAAACCAACGGGAAACCGGATCTTGATATCCGCGAGTAGGAGCCGAAGGAGGGTCCCGGAGACGGAGGGCAGAACCAGACAAATATATATATATATATATATATATGAACAGTAGCGCAGGATATCAAGAACAAGGCCATTACACTGCCCATGCGCCTTCGCTACTATGTAATGGCCGCGCCAATTCCATCCTTTTATTTGAACTGCCACCCAGTCCTGAAGAAAATCCATCAAAACCCACCTCTCAAAATCTCCAAATTCCCTCTAAAACCCGTTGAAACCCCTTCTCTCAGAGAGATTTGCAAACGTGGGAGCGTCAATGAAGCTTTTCAATCGCTTACCGATCTGTTTGCGAACCAAAGCCCATCTCAGTTTTCTCTGGATGAGGCTTATTCATCAGTTCTCGAGCTCTGTGGAAGCAAGAAAGCTTTGTCAGAAGGACAGCAGGTTCATGCCCATATGATAACCTCTAATGCTTTGTTCAATTCTGTGTTTCTGAGTACTAGGCTTGTGTTTATGTATGGTAAGTGTGGATGTCTTGTGGATGCTGAGAAGGTGTTTGATGGAATGCCTCATAAAACTATTTTCACATGGAATGCCATGATTGGTGCTTATGTTACAAACGGAGAACCATTAGGCTCCCTTGAATTGTATCGAGAAATGCGGGTTTCTGGAATTCCTCTTGATGCTTGTACCTTTCCCTGTATTCTTAAAGCATGTGGTCTGCTTAAAGATCGCCGCTGTGGGGCTGAAGTTCATGGTTTAGCAATCAAAGAAGGATATGTTTCAATTGTGTTTGTTGCCAATTCAATAGTGGGTATGTACACAAAGTGCAATGATCTTAATGGGGCAAGGCAGTTGTTTGATAGAATGCCGGAAAAAGAGGATGTTGTATCCTGGAATTCGATGATTTCTGCATATTCTTCAAATGGCCAGTCCATTGAGGCATTGAGACTGTTCGGAGAAATGCAGAAGGCTAGTCTGGCTCCCAACACCTATACTTTTGTTGCTGCTCTTCAAGCCTGTGAAGACTCTTCCTTCATTAAACAAGGTATGTTCATCCATGCCACTGTCCTCAAATCTAGTTACTATATCAATGTTTTCGTGGCCAATGCTTTGATTGCAATGTATGCAAGATTTGGCAAAATGGGTGAAGCTGCAAACATCTTTTATAATATGGATGATTGGGATACTATATCATGGAATTCAATGCTCTCTGGTTTTGTCCAAAATGGTCTTTACCACGAAGCTCTGCAATTCTACCATGAGATGAGGGATGCAGGTCAGAAGCCTGACCTGGTTGCCGTCATAAGCATCATAGCAGCATCTGCTCGATCAGGAAACACACTTCATGGAATGCAAATTCATGCTTACGCAATGAAAAATGGGTTAGACTCAGATTTGCAGGTTGGAAACTCACTTGTAGACATGTATGCAAAATTTTGTTCAATGAAATATATGGATTGTATTTTTGATAAGATGCCTGATAAAGACGTTGTTTCTTGGACAACGATCATTGCTGGCCATGCTCAGAATGGTAGTCACTCAAGAGCCTTAGAATTGTTCAGGGAAGTACAGTTGGAAGGTATTGATCTTGATGTGATGATGATTAGCAGCATCCTGCTGGCTTGCAGTGGGTTGAAACTCATTTCCTCTCTGAAAGAAATTCATAGCTACATCATCAGGAAGGGTTTATCAGACCTCGTGCTGCAGAATGGGATTGTGGATGTATATGGAGAGTGTGGGAATGTAGATTATGCGGCTCGAATGTTTGAACTGATTGAATTTAAAGATGTGGTATCTTGGACTAGCATGATATCTTGTTATGTCCATAATGGACTTGCAAATGAAGCTCTTGAACTTTTCCACCTGATGAAAGAAACTGGGGTTGAACCTGATTCGATTTCACTGGTAAGCATACTCTCTGCAGCTGCTAGTTTGTCTGCATTGAAGAAAGGAAAAGAGATTCATGGTTTTTTGATCAGGAAAGGCTTCGTCTTAGAGGGGTCTCTTGCGAGCACGCTTGTGGACATGTATGCCCGCTGTGGAACTCTGGAGAAATCACGTAATGTGTTCAATTGTATCAGAAATAAAGACTTGGTTCTGTGGACTAGTATGATCAATGCATATGGAATGCATGGCTGTGGTAGGGCAGCCATTGATTTGTTCAGAAGGATGGAGGATGAAAGCATTGCTCCTGATCATATTGCCTTTTTGGCAGTTCTTTACGCGTGCAGCCATTCAGGATTGATGAATGAAGGTAGAAGATTCCTGGAAAGTATGAAATATGAGTATCAATTGGAGCCATGGCCAGAGCATTATGCTTGTCTGGTTGATCTTCTTGGACGGGCAAATCACTTAGAAGAGGCATACCAGTTTGTGAAGGGCATGGAGGTTGAGCCTACTGCTGAGGTCTGGTGCGCTTTGCTTGGGGCTTGCCAGATTCACTCAAACAAAGAATTGGGTGAAATTGCAGCTCAGAAGCTCCTTGAGATGGATCCAGAGAATCCGGGAAATTACGTGCTGGTATCAAATGTGTATGCTGCAGAACGAAGATGGAAAGATGTAGAAGAAGTGAGAATGAGAATGAAAGCCAGTGGATTGAAGAAGAATCCTGGATGTAGTTGGATTGAAGTTGGAAACAAGGTCCATACATTCATGGCAAGGGACAAGTCTCATCCACAGTCCTATGAGATTTATTCAAAATTATCTCAAATCACTGAGAAGTTGGCAAAGGAAGGAGGCTATGTAGCTCAGACCAAGTTTGTTCTTCACAATGCCAAGGAAGAAGAGAAGGTTCAGATGCTTTATGGCCACAGTGAACGGCTGGCGATCGCGTATGGTATGCTCACAACTCCTGAGGGCGCCAGTCTTAGAATCACAAAGAATCTTCGTGTCTGTGGCGATTGCCATAACTTCTGTAAGTTAATCTCAAAATTCTTTGAACGAGAACTTGTCATGAGGGATGCCAACAGATTTCATCATTTCAAGGGTGGGGTTTGTTCATGTGGAGATGTCTGGTGACAATTAAGAATAATGATCAAGATGTTTGTATGACAAAGAACCCCCAAGTTGCAAGAGCTATGGTTTCAGTTGAAGTCGCCCACCCTGCCATACAAAATTAGTGCATGTGGGCAGACCTTGGGGGAAAGGAGCATCTCTCCAAGGAATTTAGTTGGCTTTATGTCCAAGAGGAAGGCTAACTCGATAACTTCAAGTGTCTTGTCTTAGTGCTGCATTGGTGCTATATTCGTGACATTTAGCTTCCTATTCATGCATATAATCTGTTTTTCAACGCAAAGACTTGCTTGGGACTTTGGAATTTGGATTCAACTCCTCGGTTCTTGTTCTTTCTCTTCAAGTGATCTTCAAGTGTTCGACTCTCACAAAGGACAGAGCAGTTGAAAATTGTTTTATGTTGTCTTGTAGCTAAAGAACAAATTCTGCATTCAAGGAAGAAGCTGCCAATGGAATTCAGAAGTAAAAACTCATAAATGAAAAGCCAGAGAGGTAAGTATATGAAACAATACTGGTTCTTGTCAGTTCTTATATTATTTAATTCAAACCAGATTACTAGTTGATTCATGATGGCGAACTATTAAAATAAAGTTTTAATTTTTTAACATTTGCTTAGTTCTAGTGTCTGAATTTTGAGACTCGGGTTTTTCAGAACAAAATTTTGTTTGAGAACTTAAATATGAAGAACGGTTTTCTTGATCCATTGTCCTTGTGAAGTTACTAAACATTTATGTACAATGCAAAAATTTCTAACTTATTTTTTATGTTTTGTATTATTTTTCAAAACACTACAAAAAACATTTTGAAAGTATCTTAAATTTATTTTTGAAAATATCCTTATTTTTTGAACAAAATTTCAAAACAATTTTCAGTATGTGTTTTTAAAATTGAAAAAACAAATTCTATATCATTGAAATTTGAAACAAGTTAAGCAAGGGTTTGTTTTTGGAAATTGCTGTTGTTCATGTCCTATTATTAGTACTAGTACTCAGACTGGGGTGGCCTGCAAAACATCAAAGGGCCAAAAAATAAAAGAGAGGAAAAAGTGAAAAGAGCAAAATAAAACAAAACAATAGTTTCAAAGCAAGGACTGCAGTAAGTGAGAGACTGGTAAACTTTAAATCCCAAATTTGGACTAAAAAATAAGACTGAAAAAAAGGAAAAAGAAATGAAACTTAGGTATAAATAAACTATATCTAAATTAAAATATGAACAACTAAGATTAGTAGCTGATCATTACCTTTATATATATATATATATATAACCCCTGAGGCATGGAATATAAGCAAATTCTCTGTCTCTCTCTCTCTCTCTCTGTTTATGTCTCTTAAAGTCAACCCTGGGAATTGAGAAAAGGTTAAACCAATCCAGAGAGAAGATAATAAATGGGGGTTGCAGCAGAGCTGAGTTCTGTGGCTCTGCTCATTTACCTGGGGTGGGTGGCTCATGGCTGTTTTTGTGGGGGGATGAGTTAATGTTACAATTTTATTAGCATCCCAAGAGTAATGAAAAGGTTTCTCTGTCTTCTTCAAAAGTTTGTACCACAGGATCCTACTCCTAATATATCCGGGGAAAGCATTGGACCACACCCCCTATGACTCTATCACTCTACTCTACTCTACTCCTCCATTCATTTTTGCTGCAAAACCCTGGTCCATGGGGGAGAGGCTTTCCTCAAATTCAACTTTGAACCCCTCCTCCTCTCTCGCAATTACCCGTCTAGATTTGAACTTGAATTTGAATTTGAATTTGAATGCCTTCCATTTTTATATGGGTTATTTTATGGCATGGGAATGCAGTAAAAGATAGGGAAAAAGAAAAGTGATGTTCAATCACAAATGACCTTGTGGACACATTGTAGTATTGATTCAGTAATATATATTAGGGCCTTAGGTTACATTATTTTATATTTAAGTTCAATTTTAATTTCATTTTTTTTAATATTTTGATCTTATATATTTATTTGCTAATCTAATGATTTACATTTCACCGTATACTTTCAACGGTTTGGATTACATTTTGGATATATTCAATAACCTAGAATTTTGGCCCTAGTCTTATTTATTGGTATCTAAGTTTCATTTTATTTCTTTACAATTTTCCGAATTTAACTAAAAATATTAATGATTTAGATTTAGAGTACAATATGATAGGTATTGGGGGCCTTGGCGTTTTCCTTCCTCTGATATATCACATCACAAACAACATTTTTCTCTATGATGCAATACCCATCAAAGAAATTCTCCACGCAACTATCTACTATGTCCAAATGAAGGGAGGTTGAGAAAAGATTGAATGAAGAAAAATAGGCCTATCTGCAGGCAAAATGAGCAGATTCGAAGTTATTGCCCAAAACCAACTTTTACAGGCACACAAGCTGATGAGTAATGATAAAATAACAGAGACAGGGTCTGATCTGCAGGCAGAGGGGAAAAAGCACAGGGAGTAGCCATCCCTCATTGTTCCTTGTCACACTTCTAGGCCCACACTTACCCTTCTTCTCCTTCAGTTTTGATAAGGTAGGGGCACTCCTTTCCTTCTCTTGACACCTGTAACCATTTCATCTCCGACAATAACCATGCAACCCAACCCTCTTGTACTTGTACATGGGAATAAATTTTGCCATTAATTTTATTTTTTTATTTTTTTAAAACAATTTGAAGGTATTTATTTGAAACATTTAACATTATCCTTTGAAGACTGATCAAGCTCACTGACTTTATCTTCATCCATCTCCCTCAAGGCTCTTGAAGAGGTCACTAGGAATGAGTGGTGTTCTGGGCAATGTTTTGATTTCCAAAAAATTTGAAGAGAAAGAAAAGAAAAAATAATTTAATTATTTTTATATCATACCTTAAACTTATTTTATTTATTTTAATTTTTTATATAATCCCATTAAATTTAGAGTTGGCTTGGAGAGGATTTTTCATTCTTGAAAGGTTAGAAACTCTTTAAATTTCCTCTTAAAATTACACATTTGATAAAGTTTTGAAAATACTTTTAAAAAACACTTTTAAGTGATTTTTGAATTAGAATATGGTAAATGTTTCTTTTAAAAAATCACTTGATGAGAAATACCTTTAAACAAATAGTAAAGAAGCTTTTCCCAGAAAGGGTCCTTATCAGCCCCAATGGCTCTTATAAGAACGAAGTTGAGTTTCTTGTAGTAAGTTGATGGAGAATATTCTAAACAATACCAGTGAGAGAATACAGGTGTACAATGGTTGACAAGCCACCCATTTATTGGTTATGGGATTGGTGGAAATTACTTGGGAGATGGGATTTTTTTTATATTTTTTTTAAGAATTTATTTAATTGATAAGATGTATAGAGTAGCTCTGTTCACAGATGAATTTAGACTAGGGTTCCAACAGGGATGGAATTGGAGGGTATATAGGCAAGTAGGAAGGATGGCAGGTCAAAGAAGTGATTGAAAACTATTGACTCTGTTGTGATCAAACCAATGACTTCTCAACACCTGCCCAATATTGCTCCAACGCCAGTCTGATCTTTGGGCCCTTTTTTATATTCAGTTTTGTCTTCACTCTCTCTCTCATTCACGAGCCTCCCCCTCATTTCAAAAAGAAGAGGAAGAAAAAGAGAAAAGGAAGATTTTGAGTCTTGCAGACCATGACAGCCCATTTAGTTGCAGTGGTGGTGGTCTCGATGGAAGGGAAGAAGCATTAAAATCACTTGGAACATGAATTGACAACTGAAATTGAACCATGCTACAGAAGCAGAGAGAGAGAGAGCGAGGGAGAGAGAGAGAGAGGGGGAAGGAGAGGGTGTATGGACCATGGATTAATGTATGTAAATGCAGTTTAACATACAATTTCTAAAGTTTTTGTTGTATATTTAGGTATTATTTATTAGGAACTTTATTGGAGGGTATCGTATCATATCTCTCAAAGTCTTCCAAAGTGTTTGAAAACATCGATATTTTAAACATTTGTTCAACACTTGAACCCAATAATTGCAGTCCACACTTCTGCCGAGCATGAACAGTCATTTGCAATATAGTACGGCACTACTTGCTCTGTATCTACTCATCTCCTACCACTACTACTACAACTCTACTATGACTACTATACCTCCCTCTCTCTCTCTCTCTCTTTCAATGCCTGTCTTTTCTCTCTATGTCCCGTGAGATTTGAGAGCAACCCCCCACACTCCTCTGCCATGCCGCCCTATATTTCCACCACCTGTGACCCTAAGCCCCCGTGTAAATAACTCTATGAGCCTAGATGATACATCTACACCCCTATAGCCTTCTGAGCTGTGTTCACACCACTCACTGTCTCTTTCTCTCTTAGCTGCCCACATGCTGCTTCCTCTTTATTTCACTGTTTTCCAATGTGGGTTGTGTCTCTTTACGCTTCTCTTTATCAGCTTCTTTCACATCTGTCCCTAAATCTCCTATAAATATCACAATCTCCAGTGGGTTCTCTAAATCCACCACCATCATCATCATCATCAACCTCTCTCATGTTCTTAGGGTTTCTTTCCTCATACATGGATGGTTTTTTTTCTTCCTGAGTTTTCCTTTTCCATTAGGGTTTTCATATCATCTTCTCTTTTTCTCTCCTTCTGTATATTGATCTATATGCAGTTTCACCAAACTGGGCTCTCTAACCTATGATTTGCCTTGTTTTGAGGGTATTGGTACTTTAGAGCGCATTTTTAAGACGAAAGGGTAGTTCTTTAGTTTATCACAATGATTCTGTTCATTTTCTCTTGCAAAAGTTATGCCTCTGAGGCCTTTCTCCTACACGTTGTCTCGCCATGTGAGCACATCTGAGTTTTTCTTGTATTTTCTCGCTCCATCTGAGTGCATGAAGACCCTTTTCTTCTGTAACTGAAGGTGCTTTTAGGTTCATCACTCTCATGATGAACAACCATCTAGGGTTTCTCCCTTATCATAACATCATATGCACAAGAAGTTGACCTAATAATCTTTGTCAAGTTGCAACAGAGTCTCCAAGGGAATAAGTGAAGCTGCCAGCATGATCTAGCTTTGGCTAGGGATACAGAGAAAGAGAGAGATCAGAGCTAACCCTAGCTAGGTCATGCCCTGACAGCCTCACTCCTTCCTTCTTGAGGCCCCAGAAAATTCCAAACATCATTCAATTCTCAAAGCATAACAGGATAAACAAGAACAAGAAAGCAATAGAACAATCACTGTGAGTATATTCCTTGCCCTAAGCTCCTTGCCTAGTCTGTTTCTAACCTTTTTTTTTTTTTTAATATTTTTACTTTGTTTTTGTGTTGCCCATCTAACGGTTTTCCCATGATTGCTATTAATTTCTGCCTACATGAATCTTGGAATCAAATAGTACTGATTCCCCATGTGAAATATATGCCTGTATGTATATGCTTGTATGGAAGCAAGCTGCAGTGCAATGAAAAACCCCAGATGGATTCCTCAGTTTCTTGGTGTTTTCAACCTCTAGGTTTTCATCTCTTGCCGCCACTGTGCTGTTCAGTGATCATCAGCTGCTGGGTAGTACTCTAATGGATTGTTGATGTGTCCAATCCAGAGCACAAACATTGTAACATAACCCTAATGGGTCACTGGATTTCCCTTTATACTCGAAGCATAAAAACATCATTTCTTGTCCTAGATTTGATGATATGGCATGTTTCAACTTTCTCAGAATATGTATATATACCATGAAATCTAGCAAAACAAGCCCATTTGTGGCAAGTAAATAGTGTGGTTGAGAGCAGATGGTTCTTGTCTCTATTATATGCAATCTGAATTCATCAAAAGTGAAAAGGCTGAAAAGTGTAATGTCTATCTCAAACGGTCCAATGTCAGCAGTTTCAATGTAACGAATTAATCAGAAATCTGTACTCATCATGGGTCTGAGGGAAGAGATGGTCCTATTTTCAAAACTATATGATTATCTTATTATTCCATTAATTTTGTAATCACTTCTATTAACGATACTGGAGACGGCTAAATTACTAATTTTTTTTTTAAAATATTTTCACGTGTCTGCATGGTTTTCCTGTCAATTGATTAACCCTAAAAATGGGTGTAGGGTGTGAACACACTATTAAAAGCTACTTTTATCCAATACTTAGGGCTTATCCAGAAGCTATTATTAGTGTTGGATTTTGTCATGGGTGTAACTAGAATCTCTTGTTTATACTTTGTTTAAAATTTATCTTCAACCCTAAAAATGGGCTTAGGGTCAAAATACACTATTGAAAGCTACTTTTTTTTCCTTTACTTGGGGATTATCAATAAGCTATTATTAGTTAGATTATGTCATGGGTGTGTAACCCAAGTTTTCTTAGATTTTGAATGGTTTAGATTTCAAAAGTATGAAGTTGTTGAAGCATTGAAATCCACATGTTTTTTCATTTGTTAATGACACAAAACAAGACCCCTTTATGTTTCAAAAAGGAAAAATCAAATCCAGCTAAAGGACATAATGAGTCTCCTCGGGATCACATGTTGGGGTAATGTTGTTTTCAGATAAAGTGGCGGGGAGTGAAGGAAAGTGGGGGAGATACTTGCCTTCACGGGGTCTCAAAACTGCTGAGGGATGACCTGCAACCACAGCAACATCTATCACCCATATGTATGACCTTTCATGAATGTTGTTGACCTTTCTTTTCCCCCAAGTATTTGTATATACATGAGGTTGTGTTTTGAATATTTATATTCATTCTTAGTTTCTTTATCATGATTCCCCAATAAAATATGCCCCCCAACTTATATTCATTCTTATTAACAAATTTTTGGGTTAACTAACCCTAATTGTAAGTTATATCCCATTTGATGATTGGTTCGGTATTTAAGTTTTTAGAAAAATTGGTAGATTAACATTATAACTCGCATATTTAAGATTTTAGAAAAGTTGTAATTTAACATTAGGGATAGCTATTAATTCAAGGCTTTTATATTTAAGGTTTAGGAATGTGTGGGATAGTGTTTAATGGTAGTAGAGTTAGAAGTAATTGTTGCATTTAATAGTAGTAGAAGTGATTGGTGTGGTGTGATTGAATTTCATTTTTGAAAATGTATTTTAGAAATATTTTTTTATTAGAAATAATGGTAATTATGATGCATAAATTTTGTTAGACAATGTAGGACCTTTTATATATATATATATATATATATATAAAGTATTAATTAATGAATAAACCTAATATTAATCATATAATAAATTCCCATAAAAAATGGAGTGGCCAATAGTTGATATCTCACCACCTTCTTCTTGGAAAAGTGGAATGAGAAACATATGGGTAGGCAAAAGTCACATTAGCCCACAGTTTATTTTTTGGGATCTGAGTTGTTAGCCTCATTCATTGCATCATGAAGTATGAACAGTATCAAAATAATCAAGACTTTGTTTCCAAAATGCCCCCTCTTGCTGTCTACATCATGTACAGTTAATTGATTTGCCTTAATTATCTCTTAGCAGTCTCTAACTAGTTCATTACTTCATGTTGGGTCTTTCATATGATCTGGATTTCTTTTGCTTCAAATGGATCTTGTAAGACAAAAAATAAAGAGAAGATTTGTTGAGCACACATTGATTGATTTTCATTTGTTGAAAAACCCCCTTCTTTTGTGTATAACCACTACATCATTTAGAGTTTGACATTGGTTGCGTAAAAAAAAAGTTTTCGGCATTATGTATATAGTGGACTTTAAAAAAAAAAAAAAATATGTAAGTGTATTTTAAAATTATAAAAAATTCTTTTAAATCCGATATAAGCAATATTTATACAAGAAAAAGCAGATCATCGCAAACGATTACGTTTCGATGTGAAAGTTTGATCGAGTTTTTTTGATGGATCTTGCGATCTCTTGTAGACATGATATCATAATAAGGATGTCAGGAGGATATCTTATAAAGTAGACTCCTATTATAAGAGTTTATAAAGTATAAAGTAAGGTTAATAATTTGTGTTAATGAGTTGTATTTATTTATGTTGAAACTTAGGTATTTTACAACATAGGATAACCCAAATTCAACATGAATAATAATAGTATAAAAAACATCAATCCAAATACTATTCAACTATGAAACATGTATTACATCATGTAATATATTTAACCCATTTAATTAATTTAATAATCAAATCTTTTAACTCATCAAATATGTTTATGATTTAATTGATCTTTTCATTTAAAAACAAATTTAAAGTGAATCAAATATGAGTTAAATATTTTAAAGTTTTAATTAGGTTAATTAGTGAGATTATTAAATTGGTCAATTTACATCATATTCGTATTATACAAATCAATTAAAAAAAGTTATTTATTTATTAAACCCATTATACAAGTCAATACTAATTTCATTTAAACTCAATTATACTCCTCTCAAATAAATAAAAAGAATGTTGGGATGGAATTGTACTAACAAATCATAACAAACTTTAATATATATATATATATAAAAGATGAAAATGGATTAATGATTACTTTGTTTTACAACCATTATGGAACCAATATAGAAAAGAAAGGGGAAATAATAGAGATGGTAATAATTGAAGTCTACACAAAAGAATAACAATAATGATAAAGTGGAATCTTAAAGATGATCTTACACAACAAAGTAGCTATCAGTAGACTCATTTCAAAAGCAATGAAGATAAATTTAAAAAATTTTAGTCTTATGGCAATAAAAAATTAAGGGTTCTATTTCCAAGGTTATTGCTGGGCAACAAGGGAAAAACCTATGATCTCTTCAGTAGTTGATATGATAAAACACCCCATTAAGAAGATCTTGACTTGATGAAAGGCCTTATTAAGATGGAGCTTATCATTAATTTGAATTATGTATAAAATCAAAAATCTAATTCATGAAATGGGTTGAATCGATATTAGTAGAAACGATAAAATACTTCTATTAGATCGGATGTGCTTATTTGTTTTAAGTAGAACTCTTTATTAGAGTTTACTCACAAGAAATACAAAATATTTTCCAAATTATTTTTAAATTGGATGATTACTTGAAATATATAGAATTATTTGTGGGATCATGGACATTTATATGCATTTTCTTCACTTAGAGAAACAAAAAAAATTTAAAAAGTTATAAAATTTAAATATCACTCTTTACCAACTAATGAAGGTGGAAGAAAAAGTCTTATCTTATGATGAATTTAAAAACACAACCACCATTCTGCAATGCCACATTTGCCCACAAATGAAGTGAAATAATTGTACTTTTATTGGCTTTTCCAACGATGTGAATACTAAATGGGAAAGAAAAAGCAGATGGGGTATTAAAAAATGTGTAAAATTATGAAGCTATGATGATGTATGGGATGATTAAGAGTAGCCCATTGAAGCCAAATTGTTGGGAAACTTTTGGTTAAAATACAATCTTTTCTACTTTTTGGATACAGGGAAATGGGGATGACTCTGCATGCATCTATTGGTTCCATCTGCAGAAACCTACCAAAGGGATCCAAACAAGAGAAAAGAGAACAGGATGTCAAAATCATAATAGCTTTTTAGAAGAATATATCATTTTCTTAATTGCCTCTACAAGAATGTTTCACTTTAGGATTAGACTCCCAAGCATTTCTTAATTCACAGTAGAGTCATTACAAACTACTTTTTATGTGTAGCTGACACCCATTAGATATAGCACAGCCAGATTCCAACAAATGGCATTTTCTTGTTTATAAACAAATTGAAAAGCTATTATAACTGAGCAAATTCAGGGAGGGAGAGAAAGAGAGAGAGAGAGAGAGAGATGCCTTGCTTTCCTTAGTTCTACATCTAAGAAGCCACTGAAATGGTCCCCCTATGAACTCCCAGTGTATTACACCACTTTTGGGTTCATGAGTTGATGTTTACTTGTGTGGAGAGTGAGAGACACAGATGGATGAGAGTGGCCTCTCACCTAAAGTTAATAAAGTCTCTAGGGAAGTTTTAGAAACTCTCACTAGCTTGTCTGCATGGTGGTGGCCTGGGTTCGATAATATTGAATTTGTCTCTCATTGGACCACTTCTTTCTCTCTCTCTCTTCCCCTTGTATAATTTATTATCTTGCTAAAGCTTTTTCAGTCCCTAAAGCAATAATAAAATGGCCAAGAAGACTTTAAACAAAAGCAGATGACATCTTCTTGGCCTCTATTTATACCCCCTCCCCTCTCTTCTTCTCTTGCATCAATGCATATTATGATAGAGCAGATGAAACTCTCTCTCTCCCTCTCTTTCTCTCTCTCTCTCTCTCTCTATGGGCTTACTTGCTTTACGTGCACCAGTAGCAGTTGAAGCTGCCAGCATGATCTCAACTTCCCTATACAAGTCAAGGAAAGATCAGATCATGTGGTAGCCTCACCTGTTGATGGGGTCACGAAAAACCCTAATTATCATAAAACCCTATTCCACCTTGCTCATTAGGGTTTCTCAAAACCCCCACATATTAAGGTTTGTTCATGATCATTTCCTTACAACTTGATTTCTGCTCATCTGGGTACCCACAATTTGCTCTTCTCTCCCTATGTTTTCACAGTATAATTCCTCCTATTAATTTCTCAAGTATTAATATTCTTCTGTTGCCCTTTTTTTATTTTATTTTTGTGTGTCAAGTTTTTACAGGGAATCTTAACAACAAGAAGATGTCATTGTTAGGGTTTTAAGTGACAGAAATCATCTCTAATCCTGATTGGTGCTTTTGAGATCTCATCTTATCTCTTCTCCTCATGTATGTAGAGATCTCTTTACATTCCCATTTTTTGGTATTATTTATTACCATTTTTCTTGCCTTTGTGACACATACTTTAATCCTGGCATCAACCATACAAGAATATAAAACTAGTAAAAGGGACAAAAGAAAAAAAAAAAAAAAAGAAAGGAGAAAAAAAAGCACTTGAATCTCTGTGGCCTTCAATATTATAAACCTAGCTTCTTGATGTGTAGTTTAATCATTTCAAAATAATGAGTTTGAGGATAATTTTTTTTATTCATTGGAATCATCATATGGGATTGGGCTTGCAAATATATATAATAGGGTTCATGAATCTCAATATCTATTAAGAAAACATCAAAAGAGCTTGCAAATATATAATAGGTATTTTTAGAAATTGAAAGATTAAATAAGAAATCAATTTATTAAAATCTATTTTTATAAACCCTTTAGCATGGTATATTCTCTTTGAGGTTAAAATAAATAGAAGTTAATGTGAAAAATTAATGGGTTTTTTTTTAATTGCCTCTTCGAATGGTTGGTATAACATGTAATTTTTTTTTTTTCTAAATATTGAAGGATTTACATTTTGTTCATACATTTTTCTAAATTTATTTGTCTTGCTATTATGATAATTACATTGTTCGCGGTCTCATTAAAAGTACAACATTTATTATTTACTCACGATTTTAGACGGTGACCATTTAAAATTCAACAAATGAAATTATATTCCTTTCTAAAAAGATATTTAATCATATCATTCATTAGTACGAAAATCCACAAATTATGCTAAGATTATATGTGTAAAATTGTTGTTATTTTTTGTTCTTCTAGTAAGAATGAATCGATATTTTTTAAGTTGCACGAACTTCGATCACATGAAATCCTTGATACCATGTTGGATAACTAATATTCTTAAAAGCTTAATTAAATTCATAGAATTTAAACCTGTAATGTATATTATGTCCTCTAATAAAGCTATCTTGATGTTAAAGTAGGTAGAAATGTTGATACTTCTTTTCTTACTTTTTTGAAGAAATTATAGCATCATCTTCTGTTTCCTTTGATGGGTTGGTTGAAGCTTGCCTTGACACATCTCTTCTTCCTGTTAGAAAAGCTCCCTACACCCTGTTTAACATTAGCATCCTATCAGATTTGATTCTCCAAACCTTTTTCTAAGGGATTCATTATGTCTTCATCCTTGGTGAAGGACACATGTTGAGGGGACCCTCACTGGGATTTTTTCATGCCATTTGTGGGAATATTCCCATGTATAAAATAACCCTAAAATGCATGTGTATGTTCCTTTGGTAACACCTATGGAGGGAAGCCAATTTGAAGGTAGGGACCCAAGCTGCCTAACACTCACAATAGAGGGCAGTGGGGAGCCTAGGGCTATGGGGTATCCTGCCCTATCGGCAAGGCTTAGTGGGACTGTATATTTATATAGATGACTTTTCTGCGATTCCATAGCCCAGTGAGAAAATCAGTGTTGAAGAATTATTGGGCATCAGGGTGGTTCAGATGCCTAGCTCCCATGGTTTGGAACTAAGAGGCTATGTTGGTTTTTGTAGTTCTTAAAATAGTATGTACTATGCAGGTTGTTTGATTTTATACACTTCCAATATAATTGGAAAATTTTGAAAATATATCTCAAGATTCTTGTTTTAATATGTAGACTACAAATGATTATCAAATCCAAATAATTTTCCTTAAATTTCTTTGATCAATTTTGTTCAATAATTTTAACATTAAGATTATGTTTGATTTTTGAAAAATAGTGAGAAGAAAAATTTTCAAGAGAAATTATCTTTCTATATTTAGATCTTAAGAAAAGATGAGGATGATTTAGGGAAAATGTATTTTTTAACATTTAGATTACCATTAGTTTGAAAAACATTTTCTAATTTTACCTTCTATTTTCTTATTTTTGAAAATAGTTTTTTTTCTATTTTAATTTTTTTAAAATGTATTTAATTAAAAATAGTGAGATTGGTTTTTTAAAAATAAAATTATAAATTGTGATTAAGCAAAAAATACTGAAAATTAATAAATATAGTAAAACTTTATATAATATGCATACATATTATTCTAAAGAATAATGTTAGTGCATCTATATATATATATATTATTTTTATTATGTTCTTTATTTTATTGTTATTTTAAAATAATATAATTTTTTAATACAACAATATGCCCATTTATAATAAGTATAATCTAGTAAATAAAACATAATAGATAAATAGTATTTAAAATGATACATTTTTTCTTATCTAATTATTTTATTTATATTCATATTTCTTTTATATTTATCATATTAATATTATTTTTATATTATTGGTCTGTTCGATTATGTGTTTTCAACTTTTGAGAAAATTCTGATAACAATGAATTGATATTTTCATTTTTTGACTTAAGTTTCTAGAAAAAGGTAGTGTATAAACATATTTTCAAACTTGGTCATTGTTTGTGTGTTTCAAACTTGGAAATTTAATGCTCCATATTTTTTGGCCTTTTATTTTTTTAATAGAAATACCATCATTTTTTCTTGTTAAAATAACAATTTCTTTTAAAATTTACATGTACATATTTGAAATGGTAAATGATATATATACACTTTATATTAGCATAAGGGTTTTTCTCATTGAGTTTTGATGATTACAAAATAAATGTTAAACTTACAAATGATTTAAATCAAGTGAAGTTCTCAAATTTAGAAGAATTTTCAAAGAAAGCTCAATCACTGTGAAAATACACTAAAAGCATGGAATTTTGGATCCCTTGAAGACTAAGTGCTTAGGAAAATACTCTAAGATGGTTCTTATGGATGCAATTAGGGTTAAACATATTTATTTTTCATGCATTTCAAAGATTCTTTATATCATCCATACCTAAGCTTATAAAGGTTTTTATCTTTAAAATGGATGAATTTGCTTTTTACCTCAAAATCTTATGCTAAATTCTTTCAAAAATATCATATAAAAGCTTTAAAATAAATTGCTCAAACTATTGGAAAATTAGGATTTAGTTTAAAAGCTTTTTAGGTTGGTTTTAGCTTAACTGGTCAAGGATACCTTGAATCGATCGATTTGATTAGGGATTCAATTTAATTGGTTAGGCTTTCCCAATTGAGGACCAGTCAAACTTGCTTAATACATGTACAATAATATCCTATGGGAATGAGACAATGTGTCTCATTGAGTGATCTAAAAGACATATGATTATGAAATTTGTAATCATATTAATTCCTTAAGTATAATTTGATATATGCTTTTTATGAGTTAGAGTATATCAATTGACCGCATAATATGACAATCTATATAAGTCAATGATTAAAGAAGTAATCTTGATGGATTAGTAGAACTACCCTATTAGATTATAGACTTCAATTCATCGGGAGTCTGCATACAATATATAATAAGTTACAGACCTAGTAAGTGTTTAGTAAACCAACTTAATAACTTGATTTAAGTTATTAAGTAAATTAAGTATGTTTGGTAAAATAACTTAATGATATGATTTAAAGTCAAAAACATCTTTAAGTATTAAGTAAAAACAATTAACTTATTTTTAAGTTCACATCTTCATTTTAGTTTTTTATTTTCATTTGCCCTAATTATCTCCACAATTTCCTTTGCTATTCCACAATCTTCACTATTACAACCCTATTTTTCCTTAGTTATAATTTATGATGATAAATATGTTAATTTGATAATTTAAAATATGTTTTAAGTTAATTTTATCAAACAACCTTAATACTTAAAGTAAGAATAAGTAATAAATTTTAAGTTAATAATTTAAGTATAATTTAACTTAAAGTTAACTTAAGTTAGTAAGTAATAAGTATTAAGTTTTACTAAACACCCCTCTAAGCTTTAACTTGTAATTTCATATGATATAGGAGTGCAATTGATTCTCTTTAGTGTAGTATTGAGTTAGCTTTAGAATTAGATTATAAGGAAATCGATATTTTCCTATGAGTCCCAACGATATACTTGAGTTTTTGATTCATAAATGTGCATAAATGCATTTTGGTAAAAATATAAGGTTGTACTAGATTTTATATTAACTTTTTGGATTGCACTAATTAATTAATTAAAATTTAATGAGACTGATTAATCAATTAGGACCTAAATGGATTAGATTAGGTGACCCACACCCAGTTTAGGCTCAAGTCACTTAAATTCACAAGGAGCCCTATATAAACCCCTTTAGGGGTTAAGAATTCAAACTTTTGCCATTTTTTGTTTCCAAAAAGTTACCAATGAGAAATCCTAGTCAATATCAAGGAAAAAGAGAAAAACCCACAATTTTCTTGTGCTTAGACCCATGTGAGGAGAGATTGAGTGGAAGAACACGGGTGAGACGATTGCTACGACATTTTTCAACATTTTTATAAGCTTGGAAATTATCTAGGAACATTCAAATTGTAGGTAAGAATTTTAACATTTAGATCTAATATCTGTTTTGGTTTTTATAACTATAATATTCTACTGTGTTAAATCCATAGAAGCCTAAGATAGATGCATGCACGTATAGGTTCTAAGGCTAGGAAACAGAGCAATCCAAGATTCCTAGTAAAATCGACTTAAGTTGGTAAAAAACTTGAAAGGATTGTAATATCCATTGGAGCTGATGAATGCAAGTGTAAGAAGGTTGAAGACTTTTGGCTTTAAAAACTTAGTGATAACTAAAACCCTCACTTGGTTAGAAGATGAAGAAAAGTAGACGTAGGTGGATTATCGAACCATTATAAAAAGAGTTCGTTTTTCTCTTCTCTTTATTCTTTATTTTCTTGCTTTATTATTTGCTTGTTTTGTTACTTTAATTGTTTTTTTTTTTCAGAAAATTTTAATTGAAAAAAAATTGCATTATTACTTATCATTTTTAATTGATTTCCATTCTATTGAAGTACAAATTAACTACATAAGGGAGAAATGTGCATCCTAATTTTAGGTCTTAAGAAAAAATGAGGATGATTTAGGGAAATTGTATTTTTTTAACATTTAGATTGCCATTAGTTTGAAAAACGTGTTTAATTTTACCTCCTATTTTCTTTTTTGTGAAATAGTTTTTATTTTCTATTTTTTATTTTTTTTAAATGTATTTGACAATCGGTTCTTAAAAAATAAAAATTATAAAATTTTGATTAAGTAAAAAAAATTGAAAATTAATAAATATAGTAAAAAAATTCATATAATATACATAGATATTATTCTAAAGAATAATATTATTGCATATTTGATGATATATATATATATATATATATATATATATATATATATATATATATATATATAATTTTGATTAAGTAAAAAAAACTGAAAATTAATAAATATAGTCAAAACTTCATATAATATTCATAGATATTATTCTAAAGAATAATATTATTGCATATTTTCTTATATATATATATATATATATATATAATTGAATTGTATTTATTATTATTATTATTATTATATCTTTACTTTATTGTTATTTTAAAATAATATAATAAAATATTTAATAAATTAAACTATTATAATTTTTTTAATACAACAATATGCCCATTTTTAATAAGTATAATCTAAGAAATAAAACATAATACATAAATAGTATTTAAAATGATATATTATTTCTGATCTAATTTATTTATTTGTATTTATATTTCTTTTATATTTACCATATTAAAATTCTTTTTATATTATTGGCATGTTCATTTCTTTGTTTTCAACTTTTGAGAAAATTCTGATAACACTAAATTGACATTTTCATTTTTTGACTTAATTTTCTAGAAAAAGAAAGTGTATAAACATGTTTTCAAACTTGGTTTTTGTTTGCGTGTTTCAAACTTGGAAATTCAACGCTCCATATTTTTTGGCTTTTTTTTTTATAAAAATATATATATTTTTTTTTTGTTAAAATAGTCATTTCTTATAAAACTTACATGTAAATATTTAAAATGGCTATATATATATATACACCCACACTTTATATTTGTGTAAGGGTTTTTCTAATTGAGTTTTGATGATTATAAAATAAATGTTAAGTTTACCAATGGTTTCCATCAAGTGAAGTTTTCAAGATTAGAAGAATTTCCAAAGAAAGCTCAATTACTAAGAAAATACTCTAAAAGCATGAAGTTTTGGATCCTTTGAAGACTAAGTGCTTCGGAAAATACTCTAAGATGGTTTCCATCGATGCCATCAAGGTTAAACATATTTATTTTTCATGCATTTCAAAGATTCTTTATATCATCCATACCTAAGCTTCAAAAGGTTTTTATCTTTAAAATGGATTAATTTGCTTTTTACCTCAAAATCTTAGGCTAAATTCTTTCAAAAATATCATATAAAAGTTTTAAAATGAATTTCTCAAACTATTGGAATATTAGGATTTTGTTTAGAAGCTTTTTAGGTTGGTTTTTGCTTAACTGGTCAAGAGTACCCTGAACCAGTTGAATTGATTAGGGAAACAGTTCAACTGATTAGGCTTTCCCAATTGAGAACCAATCAAACTTGCTTAAAAATCTTCTCTATTTTTCCAGTAGCTTGTTAATGTTGGCAGAGCCTTTGACTCGACTAATCGAGGTTTGACCATACCTTAAAAAGACTAATGGTCACCTACCATGCATTAAATGCTTCAACGACTAATCAATTAGTCGATGACAATTTTTTATTGTTTTAGGTGTTTAAGATTGTTCTATATAAATTGAAGAGCTTTATTACATTAATTTGAAAAAACACTTACATCCTGTCTTTTAAAAACTCTTCATTTAAGTACATTAAATCCAAACTTACAAATGCTTTTAGTGCATCATTGAATTCCATCATAGTTTCACTTTGTATTGTTAGCCATCTTTGTACTAGGAGTGTGAGCATTAAAAATCTTTTTACTTATTCATTTTGGAGTGAAATATGTTGGGATAGAATCCTTAAAAGTAAGATATGATGTAACAAAGTTAAACACAAGTTTTCACTTTTTTATTCATCGTTTGCATCAATATTGATTTGATTATTCAAACTCATACTTGGATTGTACAAGGCTTGAATGCATTAGGAGTTGCATAAAAAATATATGTCATGAGTTCTTTGTAAGATAATAAGGAGTTCATAGTTGGTTCATGGATTTGGGCAATCTGGTAGAGATTGTAGTGCACAATCTCCTAATTGGAAGGATGCCTTGGCCGTCAAGATGAGTTTTTCATGGAGAGTGCCCTAGTGTGTATGAGATTACACATTGAACATGACTTACAGTGAATCATAATGTATGACTATCAGGTCGTCATGATTTACTAAGTTACTATATTGCATGAACTTTTAACCTTGAGAGGATATTGAGTTTGTATTAAATTTAATAAGAGACTTTAACCTATGAATGAGACCTTAATGTAGTCATATATCTTTACGGATTGGGTTACTATTGATGGAAGTTGCTAACAACATGAATACTCAATACATGCATCATAATATCCCATGGAAATGAAACAATGTGTCTCATTGGGTGATCTAAAAGACGTGATTATGAAAATTGTGGTCACATTAATTCTTTAAGTGAAATTTGACATATACTCTTTATGAGTCAGAGCATGTCAATTGATCACATAATAGAACAATCTATAACTTAAGGATTGAGGAGGTAATCTTGATGAATTAGTAGTATTACCCTGTTATATTATGAACACCAATTCATGGGGAATTTGTATATAATAAATAGTAAGTCATAGAGCTAGTGGGTGTTTGGTAAACCAACTTAATAAATTAAATTAAGTTATTAAGTAAATTAATTGTGTTTGGTAAAATAACTTAATGATGTGACTTAAAGTAAAAAATAACTTTAAGTAAAAACAAATAACTTATTTTTAAGTCTACATCTTTATTTTGTATTTTTACCCTCATATGCCCTAATTACCTCCACAATCTTTTTTGTTATTCCATCTTTTTTCCCCTACTTATAATTTATAATGATAAATATGTCAATTTGATATTTAGAATATAGTTTAAGTTAATTTTATTAAATAACCTTAATATTTAAGTAATAATAAGTAATAAATCTTAAGTTAACAACTTAAGTATTATTTAACTTAAAGTTAACTTAAGTATTTAAGTAATAAGTATTAAGTTTTATCAAACACCCCTCTAAGTTTTAACTTTTTGTAATTTCATAGGATATATGAGTGTAATTAATTCGCTTTAGTATAATATTGAGTTAGCTTTAGAATTAGATTTAAGGGAACCAGTATTTTTCTATGGGTCCTAGTGGTCCTCGCCTAAGCTCCTAATTCATGGAGATATATTTTATTTAAGGGATTTGGGTTTTTGATTCATAAGTGTGCATAAATGCATTTTTGTAAAAATGTAAGATTGTACTAGATTTTATGAATTAACTTTTTGGATTGAACTAATTAATTAATTAAAGTCTAATGAGGCTAATTAATTAATTGAAACCCAATGAGACTAATCAATCAATTAGGACATAAGTGGACTGGATTAGGTGATTCACACCCAATTTAGGCTCAAGTCACTTAAGTTCACAAAGAGTCCTATATAAACCCATTTAGGGACTAAGGATTCAAACTTTTGCCTTTGTTTTCCAAAAAGCTACCAGTGAGAAACACTAGTCAATCTCAAGGAAAACTTTTCTTGTGCCTAGACCCATGTGAGGAGAGATTGAGTGGAAGAACAAGGGATATATGAGTGCTACGACATTTTTCAACATCTTCATCAACTTAGAAATTATTTAGGAACATTCAAATTGCAGGTAAGAGTTTTAACCTTTAGATCTAATATCTATTTTGGTTTTTATAGTTATAATTTTCTACTGCGTTAGATCTAAAACAACTTAAAATAGATGCATGCACGTAAAAGCTCTAAGGTTAGGAAACAAAGC
The DNA here is from genome assembly GCF_004353265.1 of Vitis riparia. Lineage (NCBI taxonomy): Eukaryota > Viridiplantae > Streptophyta > Magnoliopsida > Vitales > Vitaceae > Vitis > Vitis riparia. The sequence continues at coordinate 29,628,174 of NC_048437.1, forward strand.
AATCCAAACTCCTTAGCAATATCAACTTAAGTTAGTAAAAAACTTGAAGGGATTGTAATATCCATTAGAACCAATGAATGCAAGTGTAAGAAGATTGAAGGATTTGACTTTAAAGTCTTAGTGATTAATGAAACCCTCATTTGATTAGAAGATGAACGAGAGTGGACATAGGCGGATTGCTGAACCATTTATAAAAAGAGATTGTTTTTCTCTTTTTTCTTTTTTATTTTCTTATTCTATTATTTGTTTGTTTTGATACTTTAATCATTCTTTTTCAAAAAAAATTAATTGAAAAAACAATGGGATTATTGCTTAACTAATCATTTTTCATTATTTTTATCATTTTTAATTGATTTCCATTCTATCCTAGTACCAACTACATAACGGAGAAAGGTGCATCCTAGTTTTAGCCTGAAAAGTGAGAAACGGAGAACATACCTTAATTTTGACACGTCAGACGAGGAAACGGAGAAACCAAAACGCAGCGGTGTAAGCTAATTATGAATTGCTTCGAACCGAAGCAATCTGCTGTGCACTTCATCCTCCGGCTTCTCTTCACCTAAAACTTTCGAGTCTCGCGGGACCCAGAGCGTAAAAACGACGCGGTTTTTCGTTCTCTTTGAAATGCAGGGTTTTGGAATCGAAGCTCCTCGGAACCCATCCAAAGCCACAGATTACTGTCTCTTCGATGACGAAATCGTACCAAATGAAGTGCTTGGTGAGTCTGTCTTGTTAAAGCTTTCAATTTTCTTTTCTTATCCTTTTTTCTGTTAATTTTGATTATGAGATTCATATTTGTGGATTTTTCCCTGAAATTTTTTATATTTTCACACACATAGAATTAAATCTATTCTTGAATGTGTGAGGATGATGGTAGTTTGATTCTTTCCTATCTACTAATTTGCTATCCAAAACCCAATTCTTAATACTCGGATTTTGGTGGATCTTGAGTCGCTCGGCCTTTTGCTGTATAAACCCTGGATTCAATTTCCAGTCGATACAGTGATGTTGTCAAGTATGACTATGGATTAGGTTTGAACAAAAAAATAAAAATAAAAAAAATAAAAAAAAATAAAAAACCGATCAATCCGAAGAAATCGAACGATTCAAGTTGTTTTAAAAAAAATAAAATAAAATAAAAATTATTGGGTTAACTTTTTATTTTTTATTTTTAAAATGCGGTTCTTTTAAATGGCGCGCTTCTTAATTTGGATTCTATGACAAATGTGAAGTGAAAATGTATACTATTCTAGAGTATAATGTGATAATACTGATCATTTGGATTTTATGACAAATATGAAAAGAAAATGTATGGACCAAACTTTGCCCCATGTCGAATTAATGAAACCGGTGTTAAGTTGAATCAGTTTGGTTCAATAAATGTATCAGTTTTAATTTGTTCCAATTTAATTAAAGCCAACCAATTTGGTTTAGTTCTCGGATTGGATAAAAACTAATGTAAACTGAAGGGTGCCCACCCACAATGTGGAGGTTGTTGATTTAAATTGTTCATGGTTTTGGTAACAATTGTATTAAAGAGAATGAGCTATGATGGCCTGTTCATTGAATTCAAAATGTGAATTTGTTGGATTCTAACGCAATTGAGGCTATAGAAGATTTGAAAGTGTTTTATTCTGTGAAATTGCTATATGTTTAAAGCATGTATTGGGAACTTAGTCTTGTTGAATTCTTTCCTAATTGCTGGGCTGTTTCTTAATATTCTTATTTCTTGTATTTGTTTGAAATTGATTAGTTTTATGTATACAAACTGGGAACTTGGCATCCCTTTTTTCCAAAAGGGACTAATGTGCTTATGGTTGTGATGGAATGGATATTATATTCTTGAAGTTTTGATAAGGCAAGTACTGTTGTGAATTAGGAACTTTGCTTCAGTATTTATGTGCATTGGTTAATTTCTGCTAGATTATTGGTTTGCAGGTGATTGTGGAAGGAAAATCATTACAATAGAGGTCGGATTGCTATTATCCTTCTATTGATCGACTTACAATAGAGGTTGGATTGCTATTATCCTTCTATTGATTGACTTACAGTTACAATAGAGTTTGGGTTGCTATTATCCTTCTATTGATTGACAATTGAGTTCATTCGTTTCCTATGCTTGGTCTCAGTTATTTATCTTGTTGATATTCACTATGAACATGATTTGTCAGTTATATCAAGAAATTTGTGTTTGCCATGTTCAAGATTCCCTTTCTAGAGCCAATGCATAGACGTTGTCTTGGGGAGTTGGCTCACTGTTTGATTCAGCTTTCCTGATCATCTGCTTGTGTAGATACTGGATTTAGGTTGTTCACCATATTTCCTTTACAATTTTAATGCATAATGCTATTATACTCATGGTTATAAATGTTTATTTGGTCTGTATTTCTATATAAGCTATTAAAAGTACTCCAATTATGCAGAATTAAATGTGTTCAAGGATGCTATTAAGGGTTTCTGTTTCTACATTTACATTTTTTCCTTGACATTAGTAGTCCAATCATGAAAGGAACCTAGATGATAACAGTAGGATAATCATTAGTTTGGTTTTAGAACTATAGAGTGGTTTTACAGAATCTTTTTCATTTAGGGTATTTGGTTTGCATTTTCAAGTTGGGCCCAAAAAAGAGTGAGTAATGAGGAAGGACTTTGACCCCAGTTTCTATGAAACAGCCATAAAAAATTAATATGTTGTGGTTTTTAAAACTATAGAGTGGTTTCATGGTAGCTTTTTCATTTAGGGTATCTGGCTTGATTTTCAGGTTGGGCCCATAAAAGCACTAATGAGGCAGGACTTTGACCTCAGTTTATATGAAACATTCATAAAAAGTTGATATACTTATCGGTTTTAAGACTATAGAGTGGTTTTACAATCATTCCCATAGCGTCCTCAGCGCTTTGTCATAAAATGCTACCAAAGGGATGAGTTCAAAAGTCTTCCTGGATCAAGTTATGAAAACTTCCCCTAGTCCCCATGCTGTCAAGTTTGTGATGCAGGAGCACCTAACAGGCTTACCAAAGCAAAGCCGGTCAGTCCTCTTTTTTGATTGATTCTGTTAATATCATTTTTGTTTGCCTATTAACAAAAGGCCAGCTAATAAGCTTATCTTTATCTCCAGAAATACATCTTTTAATTATCTTTTTGTTTAGTTTGCTGTCTTATGCTTAATTGAGCCTTTATAGATTGTATTTAGGCTCCTGGTCCTTTTAAGTAGCCCTTTGAGAATCATATAATACTTTATTATTTTATAATGTGTAAATGTTAGGATTATTAAGTTTAAGGAGTAATCAATAGCTGAGATTGTTAGGTGGCTGTTGCTCTGATATAAATACTCTTGTAATGAATTGTTTGCAGTTTTCACTTTTCAGTCATTGAATAGATTTAAAGAAAGTGTATAGACACTAGACTCTCTTTTATTAATTCCTAATTTCAGCTATGTCGCAATTCTCTGCTATACCCTCATATTTAATTGCTGGAAGGTTGTTTGTGGGTTGTAGATTTCACTCAATGCAGCAGCAGACAGCAAATCTGACCTGTTTTTTAATGTATTTAATGTATAATCCAAACCATGCATGCATCTACAATGAGATAAAACAATACACACTATGATACATCAGAAAAGACCTTAATGCAAGTTTGAGCCTCAAAATATGCTTGCCTACTCTCGATCTCTACACCCTAACTTAAGTCATAAGACAACCTCATGTTTTCATGCTCTATCAAGTTTTAGTTGTCATAGGCCTTGCCTGTTTTCCATGCACAGGTTGGTGGGTATATCTCAATGCTCCTCTGTTAAATACCAATCCTTCAGGTCCATCCATGCCCAGTGCATGAGCAAAGTTAGGCCTCTTTTTAGTGGCCAAAGCTTCATAATCTGGATGAATGCAGTACTCCATCCAGATTATGAAGCTTTGGCCACTAAAAGTAGGCCTAGCATTGCTTGCGTCATGCTCAGGGCCTCACCTTTTCACACAGCCCCTTCCAATCCTTCCGAATGCTTGTCCTGCCCACTTGAGGTAACTGAGGAATGGTTTGTCCGAAACAGGTATGAACTTCACAATCCAACCAATTGGCCATGATACAGCTGCAATTGCAATGCAAATTGCCCATTGCAACCCATTCAAATTCACTGTATCTGCAAATTTCTTTAGGAACTCCACCATCACAACCTGAAGAACAATTGTAAATCCCACAATCCCAAGAAACAACTTGTTCTTGTGAATGCCCTGGAATACATTCTGCTTCTCCAACTTCCTTGCATTGAACTCATTAAAAACTTGGCAAAGGACAAAAGTGTTGAAAATTAGAGTATCATTCACCTTCTCATCCACATTAAAGATGGACTCACCCTTGAACTGTAAGGTCAGGAGGACGGCTATTTGGTATAGAGCTTGAGCCAGAAGGTTCCTCCACATAACATTGGTTATGAGGGGTTCAGTGCGACCAACAGGTGGTCTCTGCATCAGTTCATTGGTGGGCCGATCTGTAGCAAGAGCCAAAGCTCCCAATGTGTCCATAATTAGGTTTACCCACAACAGTTGAACAGCTGTGAGGGGAACTTCGCCTGCAGAAACTGCTGAAATAAAGTTAATCACAAGAGCTGCAACATTCACGGTGAGTTGAAATTGGATGAATTTCTGGATATTGTTGTAAACACATCGACCCCACCTCAACACCGTGGCAACAGAAGTGAAATTGTCATCCAAGATAACAATATCCGAACTCTCCTTGGCCACCTCAGTACCTTGAATGCCCATGGAGAGTCCTATATCAGCTTCCTTTAAAGCAGGTGCATCATTTGTGCCATCCCCAGTAACTGCAACCACCTCACCTTTTTGCTTCAAGCACTGTACCATCAAAAGCTTGTCAAAGGGTGAGGACCTTGCCATCACACGAATTTTATCAATCTTCTGCATTCTCTCTTCGTGGGTGTAGTTTCGGAATTCGACCCCTTCTACCACTGCTCCCTTATGTTCTGTATCATCAGACCCAAGTATCCCACATTCTGTGGCTATAGCTTTAGCTGTGAAAATATTGTCCCCCGTGATCATTTTGATTTCCACTCCTGCAGATTTACAAATTTCCACGGCTCTCTTGACCCCTGGCCGACATGGGTCCTTGAGCCCAACTATCCCTAGCAAGGTTAATCCGTTTTCATTTAGCTTTTGGTGGGCCCTCCCATCATCATTGTATTCTATTTCCGCTTCTGAAATTTGCTTATAAGCAAAAGCAATGCACCGCAGGCTACTAGCTGCCATGCCTTGAATTATTTTCTCTAATTGCATCCTTGAATCTTCATCCATAGACTTGATAGTCCCACTAGTCTCGTAGTAATTTGAACACATTTGTAGTACCATCTCAGCAGCTCCTTTCCAGTGCACATGGATGGTATTATCGGCATTCTTCCTCATTGAAACCCCACTTCTTTTCTTTTCAGAATTGAAAGTTTCAACGTGGAGGATGCTATAAGTTTGCTTCAATTGCTCCACATCCATGCCCAATTCCTGGACAGCCCAAGAGAGAATTGCTTTCTCAGTTGGACTACCAGAAAACTCAAAGACAGCTCCTGAAGCAGGTCTGTAAACGCTACCCGTTGTATTTAACCCGACTCCTTGACGGAACAATTCAAGAATGGATGGAGTAAATGCATTAGAAGGAATTTCTCCCATCTCCTCTTGGCCAAGCCAAAACTTGGTCACTTTCATCTGATTCATTGTCAAGGTGCCCGTTTTATCGGTACAAATAATAGTAGCTGAGCCCATTGTTTCACAGGCTGAAAGTTTCCTAACCATTGCGTGATCAGCCATCATTCTTTTCATAGAGTAAGCTAGTGTGAGGGTTACAGCTAATGGCAAACCCTCAGGAATAGCCACTACAATAATGGTAACTGCAGCTGCTACAATATTCACAACTGAATTCAACACATCATTTATGTCTTTATCGCTACCATTATATTCCCTTTGCCCATTCTCATCTTTCGTATGCCCCGTAAAGTAACGTATCAATAAGACTACAAGAACTAGGAAAGCAACTGCAAGACCAACCTTTCCAATAGATGAGGTTAATTTGTCGAGCCTTGCTTGTAATGGGGTTCGTTCATTAGTATCACGCGATATTGAACTCATCATCTCGCCCCATGCAGTGTTCATCCCCACTGACGTCACGAGCATTCGACCATATCCATCTGCCACCTTTGAACCAGAAAACAGGAACGGGTTCCTCTCACGATCAACTTCCACATGGTCGCTCTCTCCCGTCATGCTCGACTCATCCACTTCCATGGAATGCCCTTCTAAGAACAGTCCATCAGCTGGTATTTGATCTCCAATATTTAGAAAGACCACATCTCCAACTACAATATCGAAAATAGAGATTTCTTGTCTTCTTCCATCTCTTGCAACATCAATTTTTATATTGTTACTAATCTTGGATAACTTGTCGAATTGTCTCTCCTGTCTGAAATTACTAAGTGCAGCTACAGAGATAACAAGGAAGACAGCCACAAATATACTTCCACCCTCGTACCAACCTTCCTGTGGCCCATGTTCTTTGATGCCGAAGCCAAGAGAAAGTGCAGCACAGACCAGCAATATGAGAATTGTGGTATCCTTGAAAGCATCCACAACAAAATAGAAGAGCCCTTTTGGGGGTGGCTTGTAATAAGTGTTGGAACCAAACTTGTCTCGTCGCCTGCGAACATCATCCTCGTTTCCCAGGATTCCATGCTGAGGGTCGATCAAAAGAGTGGCTGCGACACCTTCTACTCCTCCAAAACCCCGAAGAGCAATCAGGTCTTTCTCCTTCACCATCTCTGTAAGTTTTGTATTGATGTCAGGTAACGCATGGTTAGAGACTAAGTCAGGTGGGTGAGGTTTAGGGACTAAGTCGGGTAAATCAGGGTTAGGGACAATGTCGCTTTGATCATCATGATGATAGGAAGTGGGTGGCTGGATATCAACAGTTAAATGAGAGTGCAGTAAAGCAGTACTGGTGGCCTTTTGCCTCATTACATTCTGTTTGGAGAGAGAAAGCAGGACCCGGAAAGAGCAGATGGCAACATAGGCAACCCGCCACCTCTTTTGGGCTTTGGTGAATGTGGCAGCGCTCACATTGAGGATGATTGTGCCACAATCATAATGCGGAAAATAGCTGCCTGTGATTGTGGTGGACATGTTTTTGAAGAGAAAGAGAAAGGAGCGGAGGGATAGGTGATAGAGGAAGGTGGGTGGAGAAAAATAAGTTAAGTTGACTGAAAGAATTTCATTCTGATTGCTAAGCCCGTGCCTGCTTCTTATAAGCCACAACTTAGGCGGTGAGGAAGCTTGGTGGTAGATTCCCACTTCGTAACAACTGGGTATAGGCTAGCCTGGTGTGAATCCCAATCTACCAACCCAATTAACTTGTCACAGCCTTTTTGACAGAGAATCCGTGCCTACCCTCAAATAAATTAGCTCCCGCATGCCAGCTTTCTACCGTCCATATCCTAAATTGATTACTCACACCCCAATCAACATTGAAATAGTTTGTCTGAATCAAAGGTGTTTGCATAAGTTAGTTTTAGTCGGCAAGTAACTGGCTCTCCCCAGAACATGGGAGACGCGGTTTCCCCTTGTGCCGACTTACGTCGGTTATACATATACAATGAGTCATGAAAACAACGTATTGCAGTATCACTGTACCACTTTTAAGCCTGTGGTAAAACATATCCTCTCGCCTTTACCCTCATAATAGTCCTTTTCTCTTTTGATATATCTTTATTTAACAGTTCAAATTAAGTCATATATTTCAGCGCCTCAAATACAAAGTTCATGTGACACTGATTCAATATCTTAGAATATTTACACCCGTGTTCACAACTTTACCCAAAGACTGTTTTTGATTCGTGTGCTGCAAGACACATTGCCTCGTTTTTCTTGTTCCTTGGGCGAAAGATTAAAAAATGGGTAAATAGGCAAGTGGCAAGGGAGTTGAACGTCTGTGTCAGTACGCGCCCCCCGGTCTAGAACGTCCGGCCAACGTTGCGTCAGTGGCGGGGCCATTTTAAATGGCGGAAAGCATGTGACGACGACTATAAGGACAGAGTCTTCCTGGCATGGCGCCTCATGGTTTTTTAAACCAAATTTGATTTTTTTTTAGTTTCAAGTGTCGTGTTCCGCACTTTATACAGGGAACAGGATAAAAGAAAGACTCCACGCCCCGTCAATGCTCCTTTAGTGCCCACGTTCCCCCACGTTACCGCCGGCGAGGAAAGCAACAACAAAGAAAAAGATGCGAGGTTTAAGGTAAAAAAATAGAAATAAAAATAAGGTATGAAACAACGAAACCGTTACCCTTTGCTACTACGTGATCATTTATAATTGGGCACTGAAAAAAAAAATCAGTATTATGAAAAGCGCCGATTGCCCCTCATTTCAAAACATCTACAAATAAGATCTTTTACGAACTATAAAATAATTGGACCCAATAAAAAGCTTCAAAGTCTCATAAATCAGTCAATGATTTGGCCTCTTGGGCCATTATTTTGTACTACAATTTCCTCCATTTTCTAGGCATGTGAAGTTGTTGGTTCCATTTAAGGACAAATGGAAAAGACATTTCACAGACACAGACAAACAGACATAATTGAAAGGCCGAAAGTATTAATGATGCACAACTGGGAAAGATAAAAAGTCTCTATCAGCTATGAAACTTCCGAGTAACTGCCCTCAATTCATATACAACGATTTCGGCCCAAACACGTCATTTTCCCACCACCCGGTCAAACAAGTAACCTTTTGTTTAAAAATCAAATTTTTGGTGTTTGATTGAGACTGCTATTCTATCGTTGTTGCCTTGTTGGTGAAGACTTGGTCTTTAAAAAAATCATATGAAGTCGGTGGATAACTTTTGATTTTTTTAGCTTTCATTTTAAAATAATTTATTATTGAATTGAACCTAAAATCAAGTCTTCGCTTTTTATTTCAACAAAATCATAAAATCAATCCCATAGAAATAAAATTTCTTGTTATATTATTAATTATTTAAATAGATATTTTGCATACGAACTTAATAATTTAATCATTTAATGACAAATGCATCTCTTTAACTAATTTTAGTTATATTTAATTTTTTTTATATGTTTTTTATCAAAAAAAAAAATTATTTTCTTTTACTTATGTTCAGTTTAGAGAAAGTATTAAAAAAATATTAAGAAATGCAATTTTTTCATACTTGGTTTCACTAAAAAAAAAAAAAAACGAAAAAACATATATATAATATAATTAAATTAATTAAAATTTTATATAATATAAAAAATAAGTAAAATAAATTTATATATATATATATATATATATATATATATATATATATATATATATATATAATTTATTAATTTTAAATCTAATTTTTTATTAGTCTTATTTTTTTCTTTCCTCCTACTTTCTTTTATCTTCTTTCTCCCACCTTTTTCCTAACCAAACATAATCTATCTTCTCTTTTTTTTATTGTTTTTTTCCTTCCTCATACTCTCTGAAACCAAACATAATCTTAAAGTCAGGCATCTCCCGCGATAGTCAAATTAATGCACTAAATGCTTTAACTAAATTTCTAAAGTTTTGGTAAACAGCCAACCACCACTGCACACGGAATTTCGCTTAAATCATACTGTTTTCAGACTCAAACCTCTGTGATTTCAAACAATAGTTCCAACTTCCAATGGAAAAAAGGTTGGTACTTTGGGAAAATACTTGACGTCAGAATCCACGAAAAAACGGGGAGTGAGGTAGAATAAGATTGATACTTGCTGGAGTTTCTTTGATGGGGATAATGGCCTTTGACTATTGGGAAGATGATGATGTAGTAGTGGGCTGGAAGGATCACGATGGAGGTTGAAGAGGAAACACATTGGAATTTTCTACTCTTTTCAAGCTCATGGAGCTCCACGATCTGTCTGTAATCGGCCTCTACTCCTAATCCATTATCAACTCTTTTTTTTATACAACTTGCGTCGTGTTTTGGGTTGTTAGGAAAACTGGTTCCAAATCCATTGGAGCGTAGGATTTGAAACCTGAAAGCGATTGTGTAAGTGGATAGGATTAAAGAGAGATGATGAATGGAATGAACACTTGAACGAGTCTTCAACTGTTTTTGGGTCAACCAAGGGCATTTAAAGATCAGTCCTACCTCATGAATCTTTTTCACCCCTTGATTTGTGTCTATTTTTGATGATTGAGAATTTGAGCCTATGTTTGATTCTTGGAAAATTCCCTGAAACTAAGGGAAAAAAAAAATAATAATTATAATCAATAAATTATTTTATATACTTTTCAAAAATTATTTCACTTATTTTACTTTATGATTAAATAATTTTTTAATATATAAATTTTTAACTAATTTTAATTATATATACATAATTTTTCAATATAAAACCAAATATATAAATACTATTTTCTTTAACATTTTTTTTTCTTTTCATAACATTTTCCATGAACCGCTCATAGTATGAAGGTATGGGGTTGTTCAAGATCAAGAATGAAAATATCGATAATCATATATCGATACTTCGATTTCGAATATATATGAACGAATATTTTAACAAAAATATCGATGAATCTAAAATTGATAAAAAAAAATTATGAAAATGTAAAAAAAAAAAAAAAACATATATATATATATATATATATATATATATATATATATATATATATATAACCTCTTAAAAATGAAATTAGAAGTATAATAAACATTTTAAAGTTATTTTATTGAAGAAATTGATATATGTATAATATAATTTATCATATTTGATAATAATATCGTGCATATCGATAAAAAAAACATGAATTTTATAGATGTACTTATTATTAAATTACATCAAATATATATTCCACAATAATATTGTGATATTTGATTATAATATGTCTAATTTTATAATATATTTACTATAAAAATTATGATTCATTTAATTTAACTGTATTAAATGATATAAAATAACAGATGATATATGCAAATAATTTTTTAATATTTAATTAATATATTAATGATATTTACAACACTACAAAGAAAATTATCATGACAATGTTTAAATTTTCGTCCTTATTCAAGACAACCATGATTTTGGGGGCGACAGATGAAGATGTGTGACATGCCCCAAACTTAGGCGTTAGGTCAAAGTTTGTGTTAGGCCTCGTGCCAAACATGTTGAGTTTGGGTTGGCCAAAACTTGGCCCAACCCACCAAATACTGTGGATGTAAGCCTGTAACCAACAACCCCATGTTCAAAGTTCAAACCCAACATTTCTAGAGAGAGATTTTGACAAAGAGTGTGTTGATTCCCAAGGAATGAGAAATATGTTGACCCATAAACACCTGTTGAAGAGGTTTCCAAACCAGCTAACCAAGTAATCAATCTCCGACTGGGATTGGACTCATTGGAATGCTACTCCTTAACCAAAGCCTCATCCTAAGTAAACTAAAAGTAAAAGCCCGTTTGGGAGAGCGATTTGAAAAGAAGCTAAAAGCATAATGCTTGATGCCTCTTTCTTACAAAATACAATCAATTAATAAGTTATTCTTCCAAAAATAAAGCTATCCAAACAAAAGCGATACTAATAAAATTCTCCGGATAAAATTACTTTAACCACAATCACTCCCAATCAAGCTCTAAAAAACATAAATAAGTTTATCAATCCGAAACAGAAAACAAGTTATTTTCAAATAACATCTTTTAATTATTTTCATTTATATTTACTTATTTTAAGAGGACTGTTTAGAAAAATAATTATACAAATTCGAAGAATAATTTAAAAATAAAATTAAGCTCTACATATAAAAGTTATTTTTTAAAGCATATTTAAAAACATAAAAAACATGTTAAAAATATTTCAACTTCCCAAACATACTTTTGTTCTATAAAATATCAAAAAACAATTTTCAAAAACGGTTTTTTTAAATAATTATTTTTTAAATCAACTCTCAAAATACAAGTGAAAACAATTAAAAGGTGTTATCTAAAAATACTTTGATTTTAAGAACAAAAAATTGTTTTTTATTTTTTGGTTGTTAAATATGTTTTCCTATTTTTTTGTTTTGGAAACATAAAACTGTCCTTAAAAAATAGTTGCTAAATAGGAACTTAGATTCTAATGCACCTCTGCCCAAGCTCAACCAAAAATATATAGGTGTTGGTTAACGCTTTCAAAAACACTTACAAAAAATCAGTTTTTAAAAATTGTTTGTAAAAATCATTTTTATTTATTTTCAAGAATAAGAATGTGTTTGACAATGATTTTAAAAAACGTTTCTATTATTAAATGCGCTTCTTAGAATCACCACCAAATAGGCTCTAAGAGTGTATATAATAATGATTCAAACATGTTCTAAAAGTGTATATGATAGTGATTCTAAGAAACGTTACTAAAAGTGCGTTTGACAATGATTCTAAGAAACGTTTCTAATCTTTTTAATATTTGAAAATTTTTATTTTTCAAGTATTAAAAAAAATTAAAAACACTTCTTATAATCATTACCAAACACACTTTAATATTTCTAATACTTGAAAAAAAAAAAAAATTGAAACGCTTCTTAAAATTACTGTCAAAAGAGAATTTAAAATTAGGTTTGAAAAATACTATACAGTTGTACAAATTTGAAACGCTTCCTAAAATCACTGTAAAGAGAAATTAAAATAAGGTTTGAAAAATACTATACAGTTGTACGGATGTAAAAGTTGTTTGCCTATTTTTCATGTTACCAATTGTTTCTCAACATTTTCTACACAAAATAGATAAAAATAAATAACTGAACAACTGAAAGCACCTTGAATTCGTTCTAAAAAGAGCAGATTTTCAAAATAACCGTTTTCAATCCAAAATTTGTCCATTGTGTTTTTGAAATTAGAAAACTGTTTTATATTCTAAAGAAAGGAACACAGTTTTTAAGAACAGTTCCAAATCACCCATATTCTCATATTTCTTTTTTATCAATTGTATGTCATCAAATTTGACTAAGGTAATGCAACCCTAAAAGAATGCCTATTTGGTTAGAAGACACATACAAAATTTCAATGATAGGCTCTCAAAATAAAAAATAAGCACCAAACTCAAGTAAGCAATACTAAAATTAATGAAAGGGCTACAGCATAAATTGTAGGAGAGAAATCATACCTTACATCCTCTTCCAACATTCTAGCAATCTGTCATCCTTCCTCAAGCTGATCTCAGTCCAAAAATTCACCAATCTTCAAGGCCTCAAACCAGCCACAACCCTAAAAGAATGCCTATTTGGTTAGAACATACAAAATTTCAATGATAGGCTCTCAAAATAAAAAATAAGCACCAAACTCAAGAAAGCAATACTAAAATTAATGGAAAGCCTATAGCATAAATTGTAGGAGAGAAATCATACCTTACATTCTCTTCCAATATTCTAGCAATCTATCATCCTTCCTCAAGCTGATCTCAGTCCAAAAATTCACCAATCTTCAAGGATCAAACCAGCCACAAAATCATTATTTCCAACTCCTTAAGCCAAGAAATGGCAAGCTCTACCTCATCCCAAGGAGTCCCACAATGCTATACTAATGGGGTTTTGCCAAATTTCTATATTTAAGATTCTATCAAAGGGATGGAGCTGTTCAAACTGCATATCCAGTCGTCCAATATCGATAAGTCTGGTTGTTTTCTTTTCTATTTTGATGCTAATTTCAGAAGAAAACTTCATGAAAGATGCCAAAAACTTCAACACCTCTGAGTTTAAGAGACCAACAAGCCCTAGTTCATCAATTCTTCAGGCATAAAACCAGCTTTGAAACCATTCTCATGAACTGATTCTTGTACCAGACAACCCAAATGCCAAATCCATGTCTTCCTCAACATTCTTTCAACCCAAATTTTAATAGTTTGAACCCATTGCAAAATTACATATGCCCCACTTCTCAATACTTCAGACCTTGACCCATTGCCATTGATCCCATTGGAAGAATTCTCAGCATTCAAAGTATTAGTATTACAGCCTACCAAATCACTTCCTCTATGATTTGCCACCCCAACCATACATTTCCAAGAATCCCACTTAAAAATAAATCTCACAATCTATCCAACAAAACCCAATAATCAACTATGAAATCCCTTTCTTCATCACCTTCCTTTCACTCACCCATCCACAATGCCCCCAAACCAGCCAAAGCAATCATTCTTCTCCACTTCTTGACCCCAAAAAAATAAAGGAACAAGAAAGAAAGAAAAAAAAACCCAATGCCACAGAACCCATTAGAGGAATTCTCAGCATTCACAGCACTAGTATCACAGCCAACTACTAGATCACTTCCTCTATAATTTGTCACCTCAACCATGCAGTTCCAAGAACCCCACTTAAAACTAAACCTCATAATCCCATCCAACAAAACCCAATAATCAACTATGAAATCCCTTTCTTCATCACCTTCCTTTCACTCACCTATCCTCAATACCCCCAAACCAGCCAAAGCAATCATTCTTCTCCACTTCTTGACCCCAAAAAAATAAAGGAACGAGAAAGAAAGAAAAAAAAACCCAATGGCACAGAACCCATTAGACACAGCACCAGTATAACAGCCAACTAGATCATTTCCTCTATAATTTGCCACCCCAACCATACAGTTCCAACAACCCCACTTAAAACTAAACCTCATAATCCCATCCAACAAAACCCAATAATCAACTATGAAATCCCTTTCTTCATCACCTTCCTTTCACTCACCAATCCCCAATGCCCCCCAACCAGCTAAAAGGAATCATTCTTTTCTACTCCTTGAACACACCCGCCCCCACCCCCTTCTCAGCTTTCACAGCCTACTAAATCACTTCCTCTATAATTTTTCATTCCAACTGTACGAGTCCTTAAAACCCAGTAATGAACTCTGAAATCCCCTTTCTTCATCACCTTCTTTTCATTCACCAATCCCCAATGCCCCCAAACCAGCTGAAAGAAATCATTCTTCTCTACTTCTTGACCCCCACAAAAAACCAAAAAATGAAAAATATCAAATGCCACAGAACCCATGTTCCATTACCAACAATTCACCTCAAACAAAAATCCAAAACGCCACAAAACCCTTGTTCTTTCCCAACAATTCACCTCAAACACAAGGAATTTTCAACATTTTGAGTATCTAGTAAATCACTTCCCCTGTAGTTGGTCTCTCCAAGTTTGCATTTCGACAAAACCCAAGACCCCAAATTCTCCAATCCAATTGAATTTCTTCTCCCACCCATGGAAGCCCAAAAAATCAACTCCACTGCTTCCCTCTTCTTCTTCCTCGTCAAATCCCTCCCATTCACCGCAATTCTCGCATCTCTGAACGGACCCAAACACTTGTCCTTAGCAAACTTCACACACTTCTCCTTGGAAGCCGCAACACAGGCCGCCATTTCACGCTCTTCGCACTCTTCCCTCTCCGCCAGGCTCGGAGGGCTTCGGCCAATCAGAGCCCACCACCAGGGCGGTCCACACTTGCTCGATGCGCTGACGGCACACCCGATCCTTGCTCCGGCCTCGCACTGCTCGATGATTTTGGATTCGCAGGCTTTGAAGGCGGATCTCCAGGCTCGAGAGTCTCGGAATGCAAGAACGAACGGACCTGCCGATGGGTCGTCGGACGGACTGGCCGGAACCGGTCCGCGGAGCAAGGGAACCGGGCAGTCGAAGGGGGTTATGGTAGCGGATGGTGAGTAATCTGAGAGGTCTGTTGGAGTCGTCATTTTTGTGAATTTTACGGCTTTCAGTTCACATGGAAGGGAATCTCTTTGAGGGAGATTTGGGCTTTTGTGGGCCGGATTTGGGCCTATTTGGGCCAAGATTCTTGGGCTAGGGTAAGACGAGGGTTGTCTAATGGGAAAGTTTATCTTTTATTCTATGCATGTGAGAAAGAAAAAAAATGAAAAAGAATTTAACTAAATTATTTTTTATTTAATTATACATGTAATTGGGTGGGGTAGAGAAATATCCAAACCCGACTCACGTCCAAAAAAATATATATATATTTTCGTACTTATCCTTAACTAGTTTATACTTTTCTTATTTTTCAAACTTGTCCAACTTGGTATAGCCCCAAAAAATATATATCTCATTGTCACCATATAGTTGAATTGAGACGCTTGATCAAAGTTTCTAATTTATTAAAACTCTTATGTTGATATATACTAATTTGAGAATAACCAGCAATAGTCATGTTTTTTATATAATATTATGAATTGTTGATGATACTGACTTTTACATATTCATTCTTTTTTTATATATAGAAAAAAGAGTAATGAAATTGATAAATCGTATAATAAGATTTATTTTGATCCAAAACCCTCCGATATTCTAATTGATGGTTTCAATCCTAATGTGGGCTTCAATCCTAATCCTAGTATGATCCCATGTGAATCTTTATTCATGGTCCTTTTACCAATTTTTATCATAGGCAAGTTAATGACACTTTGAAAATAGTTGAATTTAATTTATATAACCATTAAATTTTATAATTATAACACATTAGCATAAGTTATGATCCAATTAGTTGGACTTGAGGCATATTTTTTGTTCAATGGTGGATTGATTATTAGTCAACAACTTGAATTGGTTCCTAATTTTCATTAATATATTAATTAATTTTTA
Source organism: Vitis riparia (assembly GCF_004353265.1). Taxonomy (NCBI): domain Eukaryota; kingdom Viridiplantae; phylum Streptophyta; class Magnoliopsida; order Vitales; family Vitaceae; genus Vitis; species Vitis riparia. The sequence goes on from NC_048437.1 coordinate 29,644,789, forward strand.
TTAGATATACATACATTACTTTGTAACATTCCTTCTTATTTGAGTAATAGATTCTTTTGAATAAGCTCGATAAAATGGCTACATAAAAAACTATAGAATATCTTTTTTTTTTTTAAAAAAAAAAAGGTAAATTGAGATGGAATAAAATAATCAAATGGTAGATTTAATTTTTTAAAATGGGCATGATGGATGGAAGTATGATAAATTTGGGGATGTCATCACCTACCCTACATGGGCTTCCAATTACAAGCCTTTCCAATGTGAAAACAATACTAGTGATGAGCCCCTTTTTTCTTCACCATTACATATCTTCATCCCCACTCTAGTGCAAGGACCAAAGAATCTCAATACATCTCCAACCATTACTTTATTCAAAGTCAATTTTTTCTCTTTTGAAAATTGAAAAATCTAGCTTTTAGACATTTATTCCAAGTCTCGTGTTAAAATCAAATCAAACCAATTTAGCATTCAAATAATTGAAATTATAGAAAGAATTGAACCATTTGGTTTGATTCAATTTAATAATAATAACTTACCTAATCCGTTAGCTTTAATTTGGTTCATTTTATTCAAGTTGAATCCAAAAGGCCCATATTAAATATTGTAGTCTATAGAACTTAAATGATATTATTCTAATAAGTTGTTTTCGAGCTTTATTTAAATCATATTATTGCAACTCATTTCAAATTATATTATTATAACCTTATGATGAGAGAAAAAATTGTAAAATCGTCGAAAGATTCAAATCCGTATTTATTTTTCATCTCAATTTAGTTCAAAACTCCATCTAAAATAGAAGAAGTATATCAAATTAATAATGAAACAAATGTTCATGTAATTTTTGATTTGGTTCAGTTTGGTTTATTATCAGTTTTTTAAACCGAAACCTAAAACTCAACCAATTTAGCTTGAATTTATATTAAAAAATCAAAATTATTAAAAAATATTTACAATTTGGTGGACTTGATCAATCAAAATCTTAATTCATGGTAAAAGGGCAAAAGCAATTTATCATTTCATTTATTAGATAACATTCTTTTTGGTCAACACAAGAAACCTATTAGGGCACATGCCACCATTGTCAAGCATTAATTGATGTAGCCGATCAAAGAAAAATCCCATTGTATTTTTGAGATCCCACCTAACCCTCATAATCTTCTAGTTTGTCAAATTGGGCGCTTTCACAATGAGGACACAATTTTACAAATAGAAGCACTTTCCCTAGAAGAAAAGTTTGCTTTAGAAGAAGCTTTGAGAGATGATAAAATACATAAGAGAGAGAGAGAGAGAGAGAGATTAATTGAAAGTCATCATCATCTTTGCAAACTCCTCATAGCTGACTTGACCATCACCATCCATATCAGCCTCTCTGATCATTTGTTCTGCCTCTTCATCCGTTAGTCTCTCCCCCAAATTTATCATCACATTTCTCAGCTGTACATCAAAAGAAAATATGATCATTCCATTTTGAAACTTGGTCATTTTCCAAGAAAACTTTTTTTAGGAGTAATGTTGTAAAGTAGTTGAAGCAGGTGAGTTCACAAGAAGAAAAAAAAAAGTGTACCCTTTGAATGAAATCATGTCATGTTGTTCAAAGATGCAGAAAATGGAGCCACCATCTAGAATGATGCTGAAAAGCTATTTTCAAAGAGCTTAATTTTCAATACCCTCTCTCTCTCTCTTGTTTGTGATCGTCCCACATCTGCATGTGGAGAAATACTTTGATTTATAGATAAATAAATCATGTGATAAAGTTAAAAGTCATGATTTCCTGCTAAATAAGACTTTAATGTAATATCGAGTGATCAACTTTTTCAAAAGTTTAAATTATTAGGATTTAAAATTACAATATATATCATATATTCTTAACAATTTTCAAAACAAAAATAAAATGGAATTTACCTCGATGGCAGATATGTATCCATCTTGATCCCGATCAAATACTTTGAAAGCCTCTTTTATTTCCTCAGCAACATTTTCCTATGAAAATGTGAATTTTCATGATCAACCTCCCAAAAAAAATGGTGCATACTAAAACAAATTATAACGCCTCATTTGATGATTGTTCTTGAGAATAGTACTTTTCATTTCTCTAGATCGAAAATGATTTTCTAACTCACAAAAAATATTTGACGAACTTCTAACAAAAACCATTTTTTGAGAATTTATTTTTGAAGACAAGTTATTTTTACTTTTTATGCCCTAAATAGAGTTTTGTTCTTGAAAACACTGAAGAACTCTTTTGAAGAAGAACAGTTTCTAAGGAGATCCTAACCCTAATTCTCTTATGTGGTTAATCACCTTCATTTTTCTTGCCATAATATTCAAGAACTCAGCAAAGTCTATACTTCTATTTCCATCAGCATCGACCTCACTTATCATATCCTGAACTTCTTCTTGTGTTGGATGCCCATCCAAAGATTGGATCACAGTTGCCAGTTCTTCCACTGTAATTGAACCTACACATAGAAAGTTTTAGCTCCAATCCTTAATGAAAATGTTGTGAAACTCAACATGAAGTTGATGAGAGAGAGAGAGAGAGAGACAACTCTACCATCCGAGTCTTTGTCAATCAGACAAAAGGCTTCCCGGAACTGAACAATCTGGTCTTCTGTCAGTGCATTCGCCATTGATGGGCACCTCTGGTTTCCAAGACTACCTTCAAATATAAAATGGAGGAGTCTCTTGTTTGCAGAGCAGATTAGAGAGGAGTTGGGCAATGAGGGGGAGGAAAACAAAGCTAGATTTTATAGGGTTTGAGCCAGTTTCATGCAGATGATCAAGTGGGTTGTTAATTAGTAAAAAAAAAAAAAAAAAAATTAACACTTCGCCAAACACGCTTGAGAAAATTTAGATTCAAAGTGGAGGAAAAGGGTTCTCTAGAATTGGTCAAAATCAACTCTTGGACTAAGAAATTTCAATGACATTATTATCAGTCTTCCCTCAGACCTCAAGCAAAGTCAAACAGGTATGACTATATACTCCTTTTCTTTTTCTTTTTTTGGGGGGTATTTGATTTTGTTGAAGGTTTTACTTAAATACTCTCACCTACCATCAGCCCCCTCATTATTATTTCTTTATGTTCATTCAAAGGAATGGTCCCATGTTTGAAAAGGAGCATATGACTGGGGGAAAAGCTCATGGAGTCATGGGTGTATCTCCATGGCAACAACTAAAGCAAGCTTGAAGATCAATGGGGAGCATCAAGTGTATCGCTTTGAGAAAAGACCTAGTGTCCTCTGCCTAGCCAGGTCATGGTCTATTGATGTGTCTGGCTTTTCCCCTCCAAGTTAAGTCAATGCTAGCTGCGTTATTGTGTTGCTAGAGGCATTCTAGGTGCTGAAGTGGTAAATTAAAAATTGTATATTTGATCCCATATGATTGATGATATTCTTTTTTAATATATGTTTAAAAAATATCTTTGAATATACCGTTAGGTCCTAAGAATAACTCAAAGTTTCAAAACAGTTCAGATGAGTTTCTATTAATTCTATATTAATTTCATGTATTAGAAAAAGGGTTAGAATGCTTGGCAAAGTGTCATGTACATGCACCAACTTAGAAAGTTTTTACTTCTCCTCTAACCAAATGCATAGAGGAAATGTTATAGGAGGACTTTCTCTTTCTTGGTCCTTTTGTACTAATTAAGGTTCTCTTAATCCTCTAACGCTTGTATTAAAAATAGATCAAGTTATCTTATAATGTTATGTACCATTTTAATAGGTCGACAACCCAACTCTTGGAACATGTTATAACTTTATATGATGCAAAACCTACATTAAAGTTTCGAACCATTCAATCAACAAGAGCTCTTATGGAAAAATAGTATGTTATTTTTAGAGTAGCTTTTATTCGTTTAAATAATGACCCGTTTACATGACACCATTAGAGTAATAAGGTCAACCTTTGTCTCTATAAAAAAAAGTGTTACACGAAAAAATTGTACTAACGTTATTTTATCTTTACCTTAATCACACTTTTTTTTATATGTTCAAGTCATATGATTTATACTAATCATATTTTTCATATTCTTCATATTTTATTCAAAATTTTCATATCTTTGATCATATTCTAACTTTAAATGTTTTTGAAATAAAAAGCGTTATTCGATATCAACAATTGATCATGAAAATAAGCACTCGATTTATGATAATTTCATCTTATGCTATTAGATATTACATAGCATGTTGTTTTAAGTTTTCATGAATTCTCTCTAGTTTTCTTGACTACTAAGATTGGAAGATAACGGGGAGAGAGAGGAACAAAGAGAAGGAGAGAGAGAGAGAGAAAGGATGACCATTCACCTTCATTCAAAGACCTTTTCCAACCATTACCTTAGTCTTCCAAGTTATTAACATATGGAAAGAAGTCTCATGTTTCCAATCCCCATTCCATTCAACCAAATGGGCACCGAGTCTTTTATGAGCTCTCATTTTCATTGCACTTATGGTCAAGTTAGTGCTTAAAAAAATACTAGACAAAAGCCAAAATTTTAAATAAAAAATTGGGAGAATTTGATTCAAAGTTGCCAAAAGCTTATATTAGACATATACCCACGCATCTTTCAAATTAAAAACATGTGAGAAACTTAGGCTCTGATTATTTTTTAGAATAATTTTATATTTTTCAGAGTAAAAAATTATAAAAATTAGGAAAATGTTTAATAACAAAAAAAATATTTTCTATTTTATCTATTTAAGAACAAAAAATCAAGTGTTTTTCAAATAACATTTTTAAATTATTTTTATTTTTATTTTTTTATACTGTTTTAAAAAATAATTATATAAATATGTAAAATGATTAAAAATAAAATACTAGATATAAAAATTATTTTTAAAATATATTTAAAAATATTAAAAATAAGTTAAAAATATTTTAAGTTTCCAAACATACTTTTGTTCTAAAGAATAATTCTTAAAAACTATTTTTCAAAACTGTTTTGGAAAACATTTCCCGGACCACTCCGTCAGGGAAGTATTTTAAAAAATGGTAAAATAAATAATTTTTTAGAATAATTTTTTAAAAACTATTATTTAATGTTTTGTAAAATAAAAATCTGTTTATAAATTTAAAATATTTTTAAGTTTTTTTTTTTTTATGTTTTTAATCATTTTTTATTTTTATATAATAATTTTTTAAAACAGTTCATTAAAAGTGAAAACAATTAAAAGATGTTTTAATTGTTTTGATATAATATAAAATAAAATAATTAGGTTAGGTTTGATTGACTTGAAGTAATATAAAATAAAATAAGAGTTAAAAATTGGGACAATTGTGTTTTGAAGTTAGTTGGACCCAAAAATTAAGCTTTGGTTCATATGAGTTTATTATTTAAGTCCAAGACCTAGAGTAAGTGTGAAAATTGAGAAGATGAATATGAATTTTTTATATTTCAAAAAATGATATTTATTAATTATGAAAAAAAGAGAGTAGGAAAACATTAATTTAAATTTTATTCCTTTTGTAAACCTCAATAAATTTTATATTTAATTTAGTGATTTGAAAAAAAATACATTATTTTACACAAAAAATATAAAAATAAATTATTATTATTATTATTTAAAAATCAAACATCTTGGAATATATATATATATATATATATATATATATATATATAAATTATGTATGTAAAAAATAATTAAAAATATGTCAAAATTATTTTTTTTAAATGATATATTTTTAGAATATGTTTTTTTTTTAAAAAAATTAGTTTTCTAAAAATAATAAATTTTCAGAATAATTATTAAAAAAATTAAAATAAAAAAGTTTGTCAAACATTATAATAGAAATTACTCAAAATAGTTTTGAATGGTATATTGGTCTTTTTATATTTTATATTATTTTTATCAATTATGCAACTTTCATGAGCCAAATCTTAATTTTTGAACCCAATTAGGTACAAAACACAATTCTATTTTTAAATTATTTAATTTTTATATTAAAAAATTTACATAATTAAAATAAGTTTGAAGTACAACATAAAAATAATTTATTAAATTTAAATATATTTTATATTTTTCTTTGTTTTAAAAATTATTTTCCCTTCTATTCCCCAAATTTTATAGCAACCACATCATAAAGCTAAACACGTGGCGCACAGAGAAGCGACTAGTGACGCCACCCTACCTGACAAGCCTGCTCTCCGATCCACCAGATTCTTCCTCATGTAAAAAAACCTAAGAAATGAAAAAGAACAAAAAAAGAAAAAAAATCAGTCTCTCTCCCGTACTCGCTCTCCCTCTTTCTCTCTGGTGGAAAACGCCTCTGTTTAATCTGAATTGAGTGAAGCTTTGTTGAATTCAGTGAAAGGTTAGTGTTTTCGAACCCATGTTAGCTCTGAATCAAGTCTTTACAATGAGTTGAATTTCATATAACGGGCAATTTGTTTTATGTTATGTTGAAATTGTTCTTTATTTAACAATTAGGGTTTAGGGTTTTGAGGAATCTTTTTTTTTTTTTTTTTTTGTGTTGAATTTGAGCTTGATTGGGAAATTAGGGTTTGGGGTTTTGTGGGTTTGTTCCAATGCGAGTGTTGGTTCAGTAAAGATCTAATATTTCTCAGTTCTTTTTGTGCGTTTTATTGGGATTGTGATTTATGTTATGCAGTGGTAATTGAAAATGACGAAGTTCAGTTTTGGGAAAATGCTTTCCGAGATTGCTAACGCATTGTGTAGCACGTTTTCTGTGTCATTTTTAATTTTGCTGGTTTTGGAATCTTTTATACGTTCTAAGGCTTGTTTGTTTCGAGGGAAAATATTTCCTGGAAAAATTTGCGGGGAGGGTCACTTCTTCTCAATGGCTCAATTTTTTGATGGGTTTTTATAATGAAGCTGAGGAAAAGATCAGAATCCTCAGCAGAGTCTTTAACAGTACCATTGACCGCACTGAGGCTTCTGTGAAGGTAGATCACTGGTTTTGCTTTCTAGGGGCTTTAAAAATGTGGTTTCTTTTTTTTTTTGCATTTGTTCTCTCAATTGTAACAGGCTCAGTTTAGGCAATATTCAGCTTAGGAACATGCTGGCTAGTTTAGTTGATGAATTTCTTGGAGGTTGTAATAAAAATATGAGATGAATCTTGCATTCAATGGGGATTTTGGGGGTGTGCTTTTTAAGACATGGGGACCGTCAAACCCTGGTTGTGTAGCCTGGGGGTCAGTGTTATTGTCATAAATTGGAAGGACAAGTGGTGTGGAACCTCACTGTTGTGCGATTCTTTCCCCTCTTTTTTTGTTTTAGTTGCATCCAAAGAGGCTTGGGTAAGAAATTTATGGACTGGTTCAACAAGTGGGGAAAGGGGAGGGGGAGTTGGAACCCTCATTTCACTAGGCTTTTCAATGATTGGGAGCTGGGTGAGGTGGAGAACCTGCTGGGGTGATTGAGTGGGGAAAAAGTGATGTTGGATAAGGAGGATGGGGTAAGGTGGTTGGAGTCCAAAGATGGTAAGTTTTCTGTAAAGTCCCTTTACAAAGTCTTAGAGCCGGATTCTTCAGTTTGCTTCCCAATAAAGATAATCTGGAACTCTTGGGTGCAACCAAAAATAAGTTTCTTTGCCGAAGAAGCTTCATGGGAAAAAGCTCTAACTATGGACCAAATTCATAAGAGGGGATGAGCCTTAGCAAATAGATGTTTTTTGTGCCAAGTTCATGAGGAGTCTATTGACCATCTTCTTCTCCATTGCGAAAAGACGAGGGAGGTGTGAAAACTATTTTTTCCCCTGTTTGGTGTGTGTTCAGTGTTCCCTTCTTCGGTAAGGGGGACTCTTTTGGGCTGGGATGGAGCTTTGGTGGGCAAAAAGAGCAAAATGGTGTGGAAAGTAGGCTCTTTGTGCTTGTTTTGGTCAGTTTGGAAGACTAGAAATAGAATTGCTTTTGTAGATGGGGTGTTGTCCTTGCAAAGGCTGAAAGCTTCTTTTGTTTACTTAAAAAAATAGAAAAAAAAAATTACCTTTAAAATTTCTGAGCCTGCCTCTTTGTTTATGTTTTTAAGTGTTACAGCATTGCCTTATCCAGTCCAAGCACCTTAATATCACTTTTGATTATATACTTGGTTGGGACTTGAATTTATTGCATGTCAAAGAAGAATTCCTGTATATCATAAGGGAAGTGAGTTCTGGTTGCTAAGGACCTTTAAATCTCAAGAATGAAATAAAATGGGCATCTCAAAGTTTAGAGGATATTTCATTTGATTTTTGAGGAGTGCAAATTTGTTTATTTCTGAAAAAAGGAATTGTGTCATATTCAGTTCAGCAATTAACAAGAGAACTAAAAACTATCCTGAATATGTAATAGTTAAATGTTTTCTCTTGGTGAGTTACAATACTGCAAACATCATTAGGACAATCATCTCATGTATGGTTGGTCAGGACTCAAGTTGAGTGAACCTGCCTAAGAGCTCCAGTCCCAAATATTTGCATGACTTACTGATGTGTTTCTCTTTGACACATATGCTTTGTGAAGGAAGTGAAATACGTGTTTGAGGTCATGCAAGCCACAATTTTTTATTAAGGTGTTATGGATGGGAAGCCATTGACTGTTGGTCCTTGCGAACTTCATGTATGCATTTGTGTGTTCGTGTTTTGTCTGTTTTTTTTTGGATGATAAACAAACTCATATGCCAATACCATGCATGGACTCAGAAGTTCTGTTATTTGTATGACATCAGCATCCACATGGTTGATTCTGGATCTATATTATGTCAATGTAAGTGGAAATATAGAATGAATTCTTGCAGTTGAAAATTTCATATCAATAATTATTGAACAAAAAAGATTACCTGGTTGTTGGAGATTTCTGCCCAACAGAGTGAAAATGTTTTGCATTTGAACTGAAATACTCAGTCCTACATTAGAAATTCTGATATTTCTTTATATGGCTTTACAAAAGATGTGCTAATACTGGGGTGATTTTCCAGCATCTGTGGAGGGAAGAGAGATGACTAAGAAAAAGAACCCTCTTGTATTCCTAGACGTATCAATTGATGGGGATCCTGTGGAAAAAATTGTTATTGAGGTAATTGATGCCTGGATATCCCTCCTGTTTGTTATTATTATTTTTTTTTCTTTTCCTTGAGTTTTTTTAGTTTCTTTTGATTGTTTACCAAATCTATTTATTGCATTTGAGTTTAGATAATCATGTTTCTTTTGAAATGTGCAGCTTTTTGCAGATGTTGTTCCTAAGACAGCAGAGAATTTTAGGGCACTCTGTACAGGTATCTTGCTGTGAATCTGACTCCACTGTGATCGCAAATATTTATCCTTAAATTATGTGCGCAAAGCTGCAACCTAATAACAATAGCATTGTTTGCTTCTGATATGGGGTGTCTGAAGTCACCTTGTTTGGAGCACTGGCCATGAACCTGCCATTTTTTTTCCTGTTATCTTACAAAAAGCATTGACTTAGGTGGTGTTTCAATTAATTAATGACAAGAATTTTGAGAAATCTCTTGGATCCTGAAACTGGATGACAAATATTTACGAGGTAGTTAAGAAGAGTGTTTCGATCTGATCTGGCCCCTCATTTATCAAATTTGTAATTTAACTTATTTGCAGACAACCCCATTTAAATCCTCATATTTGAAATATGTCTTTATATAGCTATATTGTGTAAAATTCCCATATGTATATATCCATAATTTAATCATCATGATTTAAAATTTCTAACCTTCTGTCCTGTGTTTAAAACACCATCTCAGACAAATATATTATCTAATTTTTGGACACTTATACATTAGCCCTATTTAGGATCCTAAAATTTGATAGTCAAATGAATCCCACTCTTAGAACCACACCTGCACCTGACATTCTTACCTGAATCCGCATAACATAGACCTAACATAAGGACTTCGGTCAAATCAAGTGCCATAAAGGCTGAATGAATGGTACTACTCTGTTTCCAGTCTTTATTTAATTTTCCTTCTGGGAAAGTTAAGACTGTTAGACAAACAAGGATTTAATTTTCTGTCTCTGAAATCAGAGTTACAAATTCTGCTGTTTTTTCGCTCTTTTTTCCATGAATAGTTAAGAGCTTATACTGGTAGGAGGTTGAATGTGTTTTTTGCCTATTAAAAGCAAAATAAAAAGAAGAAGAAAGTGTTCTGTTGTTCTCTACTGTTGGTTTTACATGAAACCACACCTTTCTGCTTTCACCAGCATTCTGATGGATGTTGACAGTCTTCTGTTTTGGTTCACTGCAGGTGAAAAGGGTGTTGGAACTTCTACTGGGAAACCTCTGCACTACAAGGGATCATTTTTTCATCGTATAATTAAAGGATTCATGGCCCAAGTGTGTATTTTCTTTTCTTTGTAAACCATCTTCTTTTTATTAAAATGTGTCTTTATTATCTGTGGTACATCCACGGAAGGTGCTGTTTGGTTTTGGCAATCTTGGCATAGCTATGGAACTCATGGTAAAGGCTACTATTATTTATGTGCCTTAGTGTTGCTGGCTTCATTGTTTAGATAAGTATTCATCTGTGCATAAGGATAAGTCATCCTCTCTGCATGTGCAATACATACTAAGTTTATCAGTTTTCCAGGGAGCCATTGATATCGATATTGTCCTTGTATAGGATATCCTGATGATCCATTTATTTCATCCTCTTGGATGGTAATAAATAGTATATGACATATAGTCAATTGTGCCTCAGGTTTTGAGTGGTGATGATTGTGTGCCAGAAGCTAGTTAACGCAACAATCATATCCATGAGTCCACCAGTGTGGAAATTTAGAAAAGTCCATACTTATTTATTTATTTCTAAAACTGTGGATAAGAATGTATGTCTTCTACCTAAGTGTGTATTTGTATTAATTAGTTTTTCATCTTTGTTATAGGCAAAAGAGAAAATATATTAAAAGCACTTTAGAGGAGGTGTAGCATAGTACACACAATGCATACAATTAATGGCCAGTATAGTATTAATTTGTTTTTTCATTATAACTAATAATATGTTCTGGTAAAAAAAATTAAAAAATGTTGGTCCTCAAGACCCATATGTTATATTATTTTTATTGCGCCAGTATATGTTGATTTGACCATCCAAAAATAGAACTCATAATGGTTCTACCACAGGGCAGACAGAAAAAGAAAAAGGGTAAACTTCGATATTTTTCACAGATTATTGTTCGCATAGGTGCACCAATAGCTAGCAGTATCCTTATACCCAGATTTTAGGGAGGAGTTGTGCGAACAACTCATTATGGATTCTGAGCACCATGTCTGTACTTGCAAATCATAGCAAATTCTATGGCAAATAGGCCTAAGTAAATCCTCTGAAGAAATGGTAAAATGGTTTGCTTTGGTGGTAAATTTCAAACAGATAGGTGGCATTTATGTATGGCAAGATGTTATGCAAATTCAAATTGAATAGACAGGAAGGATATGGATGGAGAGTTAGAGAATACCAGACTTGTTATTTATATTTCTTTCTGTGCTCTAAGTTATAAATCTGATTTTTTTTCTTCTCCCTGACTATGCAGGGTGGTGATTTTTCAAAGGGAAATGGTATGTGCTTTTTGTTCCCTTCATCTATTGCTTCCGTGGATGCATATTCTCTATTTGACTTATATCTTAATGCCCAGACTTGTAAGGCAAAACCTTTTGATGGTTTGCAGGCACTGGTGGAGAAAGTATTTATGGAGGGAAGTTTGCAGGTAGAAATGCTGTGTGTTTGAGGATGCATGTGCGTTGGTCTTATGAATAGTCATATAATACTTATGGTTCTCTTTGCAGATGAGAATTTTAAACGGGCACATGAAGGGCCTGGTTTTCTCTCTATGGCAAATAGTGGTCCAAACACAAATGGGTCCCAATTCTTTATGACTTTCAAGCGTCAACCCCATCTTGATGGGTATTTGATCTATGCTTCTATTGTGCATCATTTGGCTGCATTCTATTTTTCACATGTTATCCCCCAACTTTTTTCACTCCTCCCCCACCATATTCAACAGATTGTTATCTGATGATAAGTTTAATCATTGATCATATGGCAGGAAACATGTTGTTTTTGGCAAGGTTGTGCAGGGAATTGACACCTTGAAGAAAATTGAACAATTGGGAACAGGTGATGGGAAACCTGCTCGGCTTGTAAAAATTGTAGACTGTGGTGAAACTTCTGAAAATAAAATTCATGGTGCTGTTGGAACAGAGAAAGGTAATGCTAGATTAGTCATTGTTTCTGATGCAAGTGGAACCTCATTTAATGGGTAACATAGTATATTTCATATTGTTCCATGTTTATGCTTAAAGGTATGGTTTTTATTTTCAGGGAGAAAGAAAAAATCTGCGAAAGCACTTTCTTCTGATGACAGTTCTGATGAGCAAGCAAGAGGAAGACGCAAGAACTCTCTCAAAGACAGAAGAAAGAAAAGAAAACGGAAATACTCATCATCTGATTCATACAGCTCCGATACTGATTCTGATTCTTATTCTTCTGATAATGATTCAGCTTCAGATTCAGATTCCTCACTATCAGATTCAAGTTCCTCCAGCGATGGAAGGCGTAGAAAGAGGAGGAGACCATTGAAAAGAGATAAGCACCAGCGCGGGAAAAAAAGGAAGGATGGACGAAAGGATAGGAAGAGAGGTCTACGTGACAAAAAATCACGGCACAAGTCCAAATGGTCTGGCCTTTATTATTTTGAGTCAGCCTATATATACATTGTCCCGCCTGTGCAACGACCCTATCCCCCACCTGGGCTTTCTTCGTCTTACCAATTCTTTTTTCCACTTTCTTTTCAGGAGTTCAGAGAGTTCGAGTGGAACAGATAGTGGGAGTACTAGCAGCAGCAGAAGCAGCTCTGATGATGAGAAAGCCAGTCATCATGTTTCTGCTCATAAAACCAGTAACTCAACGCACACTGAAAGCAAACACCCACGAAATTTAGGTATGCCATCTGTTGCATTTGCACATTGTGATACAGCAAGGCTTTAAAATAAATTCCATCAATATTCTTTTATTAGCAATAAGTGAGCACTAGAGTTTTGCCTCATGGCTGCTTTTGCTTCTCTAGATGCAGGAAAGAAAACTGGGGCCCTAGAACAAGATACTATTGCAAAACCACAAAAGGATCATGAACTGAAGATGTCTGAGGATGATTCATCGCACGAAGAGGGGGAATTTTCTCAAAAGAATGAACTTCTAAATAATGGACATGGTACAGAAGCTAAATCTGAGAAAACTGCCAAGCAACATCCATTGTCAGATGACTCGGGCAAATCCAGGTCTGTGCTTTTGGCTTGCTTCATTTGTCTTCAAGTATTTCCTTTCTAAAATTTTGATATGAGTTTGACTGTTGCCTAGTGCATTCTAGAGTCCATATGCTTCTGATGTTGTACTAAGATCAAATTTCCTGGACTATTTAACTAATAGGAGTCTCACTCCCAGCCCAAGAAGAAGGGCAAAGATTAGCCCAAGGAGAAATCCAAGCATTAGTCCTAAAAAAATCTCAACTATGAGTCCCAGATACCAGCATGACAGTCGCAGTCCTGCTAGGAAGTCTGGCAAGCGAAACCAGGGAAATTCAAGGAGCCCATTAGGTAGTCCTGCCCGCAAAGCCACTGAACCTCCTGCTTCGAATCATGGACGTGGTTTGTCAAGAAGCCCTTCTCCCAATGGTGCTCCAAAACGCATTAGAAAAGGGCGTGGTTTTACTGATCGTTTCTCCTTTGCACGTCGATACCGTACTCCATCTCCAGAGCGTTCCCCGCGCCGGTCCTACCCTTACGGTGGAAGAAATGTTAATGCAAGGAATCGCGATAGGTAATCTAAAAGACATGTAACTGACTTACAGTTAAAGCTTCCATGAATTTTGACTCTTATTCTGATTGTTTGTTCTAGGTATTCAAGCTACAGAAGTTACTCAGAGCGCTCCCCACAAAGACGTTACAGAAGCCCACCACGAGGAAGGAGTCCCCCCAGGTTCTATCTCTTCCCCTCAGTTTTCTGGATCATCTTTCCTCTCCATGTTTGGTCCTTTCACTTTAACCATTTTAGCTTTGCTATTTTTCTCACATTGCTACGATATGCTGTTTCTTGATGTTGATAACTGATAACTTTAATAATGATTACAGCATTTAACTGTTAACACCCAAAATTCGACTGAATTTCGTTTTCCTCTTTTCTTTCTTTTGCGCTGTTCACCTGTAGTAACCAATGTTTTGAATGAATTTCTAACAACATAATCAATTATAAAGTAGGTCTATTATCTTTAAAATTTGTCATGGTTCATCCTAGATCTGTTTTCTCTTCATTCATTCAACACTACCGGTTAAAAATAGTCTTACTATGTGTGCCTGCAGCATGAACTTTGCTGTCAAATGTTGTACTTTATTTTTTATTTAGGATCTTGGATCTTGTCCCTGCACTATATTTTAAATTACATACTCCAGGCATTGATCAAAGGTAAGATCAGTGGTACCATTTACCTTGGAGTTAAAAAAGGAATGAATGACACCTTTTAATATTTTGATGATGAATCTATGATCAATAGAGGAAAAACTGATTTCAGGATTTGATTCTTCATACCTGGTAACAGCTGAAAGCATAAGGTGGGACTTTGTGGCTCAGTGTTAGGAGTACCAACAAAGAAAAATGTCATGGAAAATTAAATGGATTCATCTCCACTGCCGCAGAAAATGCAATAACATAATCTCGTATCTGTAGGTTGCTAAAGTGTGTCATTTCTCAAAAGAAATCTGTATTGTGTTTTGAAAAATTTAACTGGACCTGGCAGTGGATGACTTGGATGGGTAGAACTATAAACTGGCAACTTTTTCCTTTTGTAAGTTTCTAAAAATTGGTTGATTTGACAACCTTTAAAACCATTTGCAAAGGGAAAAATACTGAACTTCTTTACTGGGTGAAACAGTACAATTTTGTCCAGATTTGTTGGATTACCTCCTGCCTGAAAATTTTGAGAAATCTCTTGAAGCTTTTCTCAGCCTTGTAGCTTAAGATCAAGTCTAATCTTAGGGTTTTCAAAGAGAAAACCCAGTAGAAGAAAACTTGGATCATCTATGGGTCAAAACTGCAATATAAGTCCGCAATTCATTCTTTTTATTCTCCTTACTACTGAACAATGCTACTGACCATTTATATTGAATTTCTAAAGAACTTCCTTCTCCTATTTCATATTTTACCTGATTGGAGCTTGTTGAATATTTTCTGATATAATGTCTCGGTTCAACTGTTGGTCTGTTGGACCCAGCTGGTTATAGACCATGAACCGCTGTTGATATGAATGATCGTTTTCTGAAAATTGGTTATTTGATGTGCAAATGTGTCTTCCAATAATTAGTCTGATGAAGCTGTGATACCCTTTGCTGTCATTCAAACAGATTTACCTAGTCAACTAACTCATATTTCCCTTTTGTTAGATACCGACGCAGAAGAAGCAGAAGCCGGAGTGCGTCTCGCAGCCCAGGTGCTTACCATGGTCGTAACAGGGTCCGCAGCCGGAGTCCAATGCGTAGTCCAAGTCCTACAGATAACCGACCTCCCATAAGTGAGAGGTTAAGGTCCCGTCTTGGACCCCAAGGTGATGATCAGCGCCCTTCAGATAAAGGAAGGTTCAGATCAAGGTCCAGGAGCAGAGGCTCATCTGGATCTGGATCGACAGAGGCCACCCCACAAAAACCCTGCAGTAAAGCAGCTTCCATGTCTCCCAGCAGGTCTAGATCAAGCTCCCCAGATGGACAAAAGGGTTTAGTCTCCTATGGAGATGCCAGTCCCGTATGAGACAAACAGTTTTTATTGGCGATGGTTTGTAGATTGGCAAGGACTAGCTTTCTGGGTAGACCTTTTATCACCATTTGGTGTACAAAAAGGCTTGACAGGCATGATGAGAAGCGTATTAACCAGGTTCAATCTTGCTATGATGGAATGTAATCTAAACAGCTTGGGGCTTGCCCATCTCTTGGAATTTTCTTGATTTTGGCATTTACTAATATTTGATCCAAATCTGAAATAAGGCACCTTGACATGGTTTGGATAATTATCTGGGTGTTACAGCAACATCTGATGCGTTTGGCCTCCGGAGCTGAAACAGTTTTTCCTGGACTTGCATGAAGAACAGTTTATTTCTGTATTGCCCTGTACTCTTGCTTTCTTTTATCCATGAAATATTTAGACTAGTTAAAAGACTTTTTTTGCTGCTCCTTCCTTCCATTGTGTCTTGGTTTTCATATCAATTGAATGAGGGTTTCATAGTTAGTCTCCCTATGATTGTAGTGGGGATTCCATGGGGTTCAAATTGAATGAAGACACAATTTCCTTCCTATGGATGGGTTGCTATCCATCTAACTTGAACCCAACCCACTGGACAAACATTATTAATACTAGGTTGAGTTTCCTTGATCTGAACTTAATTTGATTTGGGCTTGGGAACCAGGTATTTGGATTGAACAAGATAGTCAGGTAATCTGCACTTAACATTTTTAATATTAGGTTGAGTTTCCTCAATCTAAACTCAATTTGGGTTAAGTGTGGAAGCAAGGAGAAAATATTAAAATTTTTCAATGAGTAGCTAATTTTTCATTATCCTTTTTAGTATATATAAAGAAGGATTTGGTAGAGGAGGACTTGCCTTT
Organism: Vitis riparia; assembly: GCF_004353265.1. Classification (NCBI taxonomy): domain Eukaryota; kingdom Viridiplantae; phylum Streptophyta; class Magnoliopsida; order Vitales; family Vitaceae; genus Vitis; species Vitis riparia. The sequence goes on from NC_048437.1 coordinate 29,661,371, forward strand.
CTCTTAGTGGGGAGAAGCTATTTATAACCTCCTTGATCATTGAGAAATTACTTTCTTTTGTTTCTGTCTTTCCCTTCCAAGCCTTGGAGCAGAGTAAAGTTGAATGGTATATAACTTTTCATTATTCTTGTGCTTGCAATAGGCTTTTTTATGCTTTATGTAGACTTTTTGGATCTTTTTCCCTGAGCTACTTGAAGGTGGTTTTGGTTGGAAGTCGAGCTACCACCCGCCTCCCGCTTGAGGGGATTGGAAGGCTGCCTCATGGGTTTTGTGTTGTCTACTTAGAGACTCTTCAGAGGCTATCAACTTTTAGAGGAACTTATCCCTAATCATGATGTTTGTCAAGGATTAGTTATTTTAATTAGATTTAATAATTGGATGTACCTTATTTCCTGAATGGTGCTATGGTATTGTGATGGGAGGATAGTGTTTTGGGTGGTTAGTTTTTGACCCCTTCACAAGTTGTTCGAAGAGTATGAACATTACGATTTGATATTATATAACATTTATAGTTTATGTTACCATATATAATAATATTCATTTATATGCTTTTTAAACTATTTAAAGGGAAAAAAATGTAAATCTAATTATATATGTTTTTAGAAATATAAATAGATTTATTTTTCTATTTTATTATTATCTTGAAACAATACTTTATTTATTATTTAAATTTTGACATAAATATATAAAAAGTAAAGTTGAAAAAATCATTTCCACAATTCAACTCAAAATCCAAAATTGATCCATACAACTTGGACAAATGGTTCAAAGTGTAACCCTACTAATCCAAACCTCTCTCGAATTTAGAAAAATGAAATTGAATTAGTTCTACATTGAAGTTGTACGTTCCTTAATTTGGATTGAGTTCAAGTCGATGGAAAACCTAACCCAATCTGCCCAAGTTGGAGCCCTAGTATCTTCACTTGTTTGATCCATGCCCCAAGAGCACAAACTCAAAAGCCTCTTACATTTGGGAATTTTTACTGTTTTTTCAGCCATGGACAATCTCTTTAAAATACAAGGTCTCTTCTTGCAAACCCATCTCAGAGAAAATGTAGGAACAGGCTGTGGTTTCATTTCTCAGACTCCAACTCACCTCACTATTTCAATGTCTGTCTCCTCTCTGCTCCCAACAGGCTTTACAAATTTCCCCTAATCCCCATCCTAACAGGGGTGGGAGATAAAGAAGGTGATCCCTTCTTTTAAGATGGATTCTCTTTTTTTTTTTCCGTCTTTTTGGGTTTTGTTATATGGTTAATCAGCAGGAACAACTATTCCCAAATGACACCCAGATGCCTAAGTATCAAGATCTATCATCATCATGTCTAAGGTAGAGAAAATTTTATCAGCAGCTCATGGAATGAACTGGGGTTTGTGCTCCAGCATTTGCCACAAATTTTAAAGAGAAAACCAAGCAACATTCAACACTCAAGAACTTTTCACATGAGAAACTCCCATTATTTCATTTCCATGGATACTTATAGAGAGGACAAAGCTAAGATTTCAGAAGGATTATCATAGCCTCTGAAATGTGTTGAGAGAATCATAAACAGCTTCAACAAGAAAACCTAGATCTGGAACCACTCTTTCTCAGATTGGTTGTCCTTCGGGAACGAGTTGATCTTTGAGCCACATGTAAATAGGAATCAGTACATAGTACGTGCCTGCAAGGGCACCCAGAAGGAAGCGCAGAAAGAACACAAACGGATTTGTAGGCTTCGATACATCCTCCGCCTTTGGACCCAGCTGCATTAGAATACAAGAAGTAAATCCCATGAGATAGAGGGAAAGATTTTTAAGGGTGGAGATGCTTTCCATTATTAAGATATATCGATATTTGACATCACCCACATGCATATACTTGGTATATTCACCTCTATTTTTGGGCAACCTTACCAGACTTATGTTACTAATCGAAACAGAAAAACAAAGGATGCCATATGCAACATCATGAGTTAATAATATAAAAAAGAGCAAAATTAGTGCATTACAATAAAACCAAGGAGCATGTGTTGCTGGAGTTGAACCTAGATGCAAACAATTTCCTTCATGCTAAACTGGATTCTCCCATAGGGGGAAACTGACTGCTTTATGATTCAATTCAGAAATTTCTCCAAAATGCCAGAATGGGATTGTTTCAGAATCCAAAGTAGAAGGCTTTTGGGGCTGCATGGGAAGAGTAGGAGGCTATTCCTATGGTATTATAAAGTTTCTATCAGACATAAACTAAAGCAAGTAGAACTCAAACCCTACCATGAAAGAATATGAAGAGAATGACCAGCCCGTACTAGACTACTGTAAACTACAAAGACTGAAGGATTGAATGGATAATTATTATCATTCATATTAGGCTTGTGCTCTTAACTATGCGCTTTTCAATTATCCTCATTGCCACCACCATTATCTATGAAACAAAACTTATTAATATTCTCAAAGAAGGTTTTCTAAAGGATCTTTTACTTCAATGTTTGAGAACCAGATTGAAATGAAACTGACCAATGTGGTCCTGACTTGGATCAGGATCAAACCTGGACCTCCCACAACCCTACCCCAATCACTTACCACCTGAGCTAGGCCTCAAGGGCACATATGCACATATAAATATTTGAACTAGTACTAGTGAGCCAATGCATAAACACAATTTGTTTGAAATGCCATGCAACACAAAATGGAATGTCCCTGAAGTGTTGTCAGTAGCATAACGATCAAGATAAGTAAACCCTCAAGCAGTGAGAGATCAAAGCAACAAAAATACTGGTGTATCCAAATCATGCAATCTGTACAGCAATGCAAGGTGATGAAAGATATAGCAGTAAGTTACCTGCAAAGGAGAATCTCCAGAGGCAGGTTTTACACCTGTTACAGAACATCCCATGATCAGTCCATGCCGGCGAACACCACGATACCATTTGGGGCCAATTCTTTTCAGTTGAACATCCGTAAATCCAGCCTTTTCAAACCACTCAATATACTCTTCCTCCTTTGGGAAGAGCATCCATACATCTGCAAAGAAGCGGGACAACCAAAAAGTCGGGTACACAGGACCAATCAGGCATGCCTTACCTCCTTGTTTCAAGACCCTGTATGCTTCTTTGATGCCACGTTGGGGTTCTGGCCAATATTCAATACTGTGAAAAGGCAGTAACGAAATTCCCATAAGAGAGAATACAATGAAAATCAACAATTTCTCCCCCTTCTCCTCATACAAGAAATAAGCCGTTAATAAAAATCACTTGGCATTTAAATAAAGCAAAAGCATTTTATCACATCCATCAAGAAAATGGAAACAATCGGAATGGCCCATAAACACTATCATAAGTACCCAAATACCTTTTATTGTGAACACGCCATTCCACATTCCCCCACCTCCAGGTACATAGTTACAAGTTGTTCAAACTAGTTCAGATATGTAACAACACTAATAATTTGATTCCACAAGGATAATGAACAAAATTTTCAATACATTAGACATAAAGAGTCTTTCAGATAACTTGGAATTAAACTTTGGCTGAAAACTCAACTCAAGAACAATTATAAACTTCAAATACTCTGACCAATGGAGGTATTTTCAATAACCAAGATCAAGATTTCAAACAATATGGGTCTGGATGTCCAGTGGAAACTAAACAGTTCTAGTCTGTTCTATTTATAACTTTGCCTGCAAATCCATCATTCTGAATACCCCATGCAAGAAAATAGCAGCTCTAGTTACACATGATAATAGAAAATTGAAATTGCAACAAATTCATAAAACCCTAAAACCCATCATCCTCTACCATCCACCATGGTGACAACTGACAAATTCCACTTCTATTGGTAGCCCCATTCTCAGTGGTGATCTTGTAGCTACAAATACTATGTGAAAAGCAATGAAGCCCCCAAATCATAAATCAACTCAAAAGTCAAAACTGTACAAAACCAAAAATGGGAAGAAAAAAAAATACAAGTATGAAGCAGAAAAAAGAGAAGAGGAAAGTAAAAAAAAATCAGGTATATACCTTCCTGCTGATACATATCTATCAGCATAATCAGTGGGAAAGGGAAGATCCTCAGCATCACCCTCAATTATCCTGCAATCTTTCAAGGGTTCTTTCTCCTTTGCCTTGGCAAGCTGATGTGGCGATTGGTCAAGAAGGGTGACATTCTTGGCATCCACATGCTTGACAATGCCCAAAGTAGTGAACCCAGTTCCTCCCCCCACATCAACCACTACCAGATTCCTATCATTGAGATCAGCAGGCTCCAGGGCATCATCCCTCATATCCTCGGTCCAATGCCCAGGGTTTATGATATGGTCATACACGATTGAGAGGAATCTATAGAACCAAAATGCCTCCTTTTTGTGCTGAATGAACCTAAGCTGAGAAGCCGGCCTAGATACAGAGGCACTGCACCTGGCTTTTAGGGTTTTAAGCCTGTAATTTCTACTCCACGACACTAAACCCAACTTGGGGAAGTGCTTGCCATGAACATCTGAGCCAAGAAAACCTAACCCATTAGGGGAAATGCCCCTGATTAGCTTCAAATTTTCAGCCCCAGTCAACATTGAAGAAGCCATGAATGGAGAAAACGAAGACCCGCCCAGGAAATCTACTGACCTACCAAAAACCCCACCCAGAAATCAAGAATCTGTTCTAGTTTTTGGGGTCATACGCTTCCTATGAAAGGTAAGAAGGGGAGGAGAGGAGTGCACGACATATACGCTTCCTGTCGACAGGTACATATAATGAATCAATAATCGGGTTTCACTCCATTTACGCTAATAATTTCCAACCTCAAAATTTAGAAAGAAAATGCAAAATTTATAGAAAGAAAATACAAAAATGTTGCCTTCAATTCAACCTAGTTTTCAGTGAATGAAATAAATTTATTTTTAGCTTGAGCCCCATACATATATTTCTTTATTATTATTATTTTTTGTATGAATTGAAGTCACATTTTCTTACATATAAATTTTACCTTACTCTACCATACATATCAGACAAATCTCCTTCCAAAGAGAAAATTTATTTAAAAAAATAATAATTTTATACTTTTTATTATTCTAATAAATATTATGTAAAATAATATCTTAAAATAATTTTAATTGTAACACATAAAAATTATTTTTTGCACAATTATTTTAAACTAAAGTAATATTTTTTTTATATCTTTAATTACTATTCTTTATGAGAAGAGTTAATAATAATTACATTTTGTAAAGCATATAATTATTTTTAAAAATTATTTTTACATGTAAAAACAAAAACATGAGAGTTATTGACTAACGACTGCTTTTTAAAATAGTTTTTTTTTATCTTTTATAACAAAATAAATAAATAATAATGCTTGTGAAGATAGTTTTTAATTTTTAAAATTGAAATTTATGAATAGAGGTTGGTTTATTATTGACGTTAAATAAAAATAAATAAATAAAAGTGTCCGTGTAGGTGCAGGTGGTTTGCAAGTTAAGGATTTTTCTCAATAGTACGGTAATTTAAAAAAGTTATGCTTAAATTACTGTAATAGAAGAAGTTATTACAAATATATGGTAGTTTTTGCCACCTAGGAAAGAGGATTTGCCACTTAGGAGAGAGGAGAGAGGAGAGATGTTCAGCGGATAATTTTTTTTTTTAAACAAAAATCATCTTTTCAAATTTCGTAAAAGGGAAATCGTCTCTTGAAGAGACGAGTTCCATGAAAAAAAAAATAGTATTTAAAAAAATTCCCCATTTACAAGAGACGAGTTCCCCTTGTGGAATTTTTTTTTTTTTTTTTAAATTTAGGAATTTTTAAAAAAAAATATTTAAAAAAAATAATAAAAAAAAAATTCCACAAGGGGAACTCGTCTCTTGAAGAGACGAGTTCCCCATGGGGAATTTTTTTTTAAAAAAAATATTTTTTTAAAAAAAATTCCTAAATTTAAATAAAAAAAAAATCCATAAGGGGAACTCGTCTCTTCAAGAGATGAGTTCCCCATGGGAATTTTTTTTTTTTTTAAATATTTTTTTTTTAAAATTCCTAAATTAAAAAAAAAAAAAAAAAAAAAAAACAATTCACAAGGGGAGAGACGAGTTCCCCATGGGAAATTTTTTTTTTAAAAATAATTTTTTTTAAAAATTCCTAAATTAAAAAAAAAAAAAAAAAAAAAAAAAAAAAAAAAACAATTCCACAAGCGGGAAGAGACGAGTTTCCCATGGGAAATTTTTTTTTTTAAAAAAAAAAATATTTTTTTTTAAATATCTTTTTTTAAATACCTAAATTTAAAGAAAAAAAAAACAATTCCACAATGGACGAGTTCCCCATGGGAAAGTTTTTTTTTTTTTTTAAATATATTTTTTTTTAAAATTCCTAAATATAAAAAAAAAAAAAAAAAATTCCACAAGGGGGTTCCCCATGGGAAATTTTTTTTTTTTAAATATTTTTTTAAAAAATTCCTAAATTAAAAAAAAAAAAAAAATTCCACAAGCGGGAAGAGACGAGTTTCCCATGGGAAAATATTTTTTTTTAAAAATACCTAAATTTAAAAAAAAAAAAAAAACAATTCCACAAGCGGCAAGAGACGAGTTTCCCATGGGAAAATATTTTTTTTTTAAAATACCTAAATTTAAAGAAAAAAAAAAACAATTCTACAATGGACGAGTTCCCCATGGGAAAATTTTTTTTTTTTTAAATATATTTTTTAAAAAAATTCCTAAAAAAAAAAAAAAAAAAAAATTCCACAAGAAGAGACGAGTTCCCCATGGGAAATTTTTTTTTTTTAAATATATTTTTTAAAAATTCCTAAATTAAAAAAAAAAAAAAAAAAACAATTCCACAAGCGGGAAGAGACGAGTTTCCCATGTGGAATTGTTTTTTTTTTTTTTTTTTAATTTGGGAATTTTTTTATAAAAAAAATATTTAAAAAAAAAAATTTTTCCCATGAAGAGACGAGTTACCTTGAATAATTGTTTTTTTTTTTTTTAATTTGGGTATTTTAAAAAAAAAAATTTAAAAAAAAAACTTTTTTTTTCCCATGGGAACTCGTCTCTTCAAAAGACGAGTTCCCTTGTAGAATTGTTTTTTTTTCTTTTTCTTTTTTTTAATTTGGGTATTTTTTTAAAAAAAAAAAAAATTTTCCCAAGAGACGAGTTCCCTTGTGGAATTGTTGTTTTTTTTTTAAATAATAATTTGGGATTTTTTTTAAAAAAATATATATTTTTTTTCAAGGAACTCGTCTCTTCAAAAGACGAGTTCCCTTGTAAATGAGAAATTTTTTTAAATACTAATTTTTTCATGGAACTCGTCTTTTGAAAAGACGAGTTCCTTAAAGATGATTTTGGTTTAAAAAAAAAAATTATCCGGTGAACCTCTTTCCTCTCTCCTCTCTCCTAAGTGGCAAATCCTCTTTTCTATGTGGCAAAAACTATCATATATTTATAATAACTTCTTCTATCATAATTTTTTTAAATTATCGTACTATTGAGAAAAATCCAGCAAGTTAGAGGGTGAAAATTATAATAATGCTTGTGAAGAAAAAATATATGTAAGGGTTTGAGTGACGTAGAGTAAGGATGTCAGGGTGTTCAGTGTTGTAGTGTATTAATGGGTGTGGTACGTAGGTTGGTGGCTTGGAGTTATAGCATTGCAGGCTATTAAAAGCAATAATAATAAAAATAAAAACAGTGGGTGAAGTTGATGGAAGTGTGACTAAGTGGCAGTTGGATGATGGGAATTGTGTGCCCCTCACTGCAGACCATCCTCTCGGCCATCCACATTGGCGCGGGTCCCGGAAGAAGGACCTAAAGGGGAGTGGATAGTCGTCATTGTCCACAATGAAGATGGACGGTCCTAAACAGAGACAGTGAGAGAGACATGACTAACAACAAATCTCTATTAAGATATGGACTCAAATATTTAAGAATAATTCATGATTAAACTATTCACCTCTTACTATTTGTTTTATGATTCGTTCAAGAGTATGAGTCACCTATATGTAGAGCTCAAACTTCATCACGAGCCTTAGATGATGGGTCTAAGACTCATGAGGCCCAATAGTCCAATGGATATGATCCCTAAGGCAGGAGAGTATAAAAGGTCAAAGGTCTGTTCATTTTGGATCATCACATTTTTTAATAGAACAGAACCTTAATATCTCCCGCTTCCCATTGCCAGAGAGAATCCAGTGACGGTGGTTACCCTCCTCGACCTTAGAAGATCCATACATCTTCAACCAAAATTCAGAAATGGATTCGAGCATGTTCCATGTGAATAAATGCATGTTCTAAATGAATTAATAAATATATCCTGCATATGTTTTGGTGATAATGGAGATCAAAGATAAATAACAATCTCATCTTCAAGCGCTAATTGTGCACCAGTCATTGGCCATAATTGATGCAGGAGGATAAATTCCAATACTTGTGGCTCATCAAAGCAAAGGTATGCTGCTTTCTTTCTAAAAAAAGTCTGTACTTGTTCAAGCCAACTCTATGACTTAAGTTTCGGACCAGCATGCTCGGATCATTCGTCCGAACATTCTTTTATACAAGAAACATATTCACCTGTGTCTCAAATAGTCTAAACCGAAAGACACAATGACTATTCCATTCTGTTCATGAGATCTAGACGAGCATCTTCTTTTGGACCGTGCACCAATAAGAATAGGAATGATAATAATAATAATAATAATAATAATAATAATAATAATAATAATAATAATAATAGAATATTGGAAATAGATTTTGGAACGAAATCAACATTTATAAGAATTTAAAAAATCACTTATTAAATTGTTGTTAATTAGCAAGTTAAAAATAATATAGGTGACATGACATAAAAAATTATGTATAAATTTTAGATAAGTAGTTAATAGTAAGTTGTTTTTTTTGTTAGGTTTGAAATAAGTTTTTTGGGGTAAAATTCTTCAAGATTAAATTCTTCAAAGTTTTTAAGTGTTTTTTTCGAGGTTAGGGAAATTAATATAGATTTTATAAAATAAAATATTTCTTTTTATATGTTATTTTGAATTATGAATTTTTTTTTTGCATAGATTAAATATATATTTTGCATGAAAAATATGTTTAAGCATTTTTCTTTATTTATAGAAAATAAAAATTGTGAAAATATGATATTTTGTTTTATAAATTTGAATTAATAAAATTAAGTGTTTCTCTCTACTTTATATAACTTTAGTCAACGGGTTATAATTGTTGACATTTTCGCCCCTAATTAATGGGTTATAGTAGTTGACTTTATGATCCTAGTCAACGGATTATAATTGTTAACTTTTAATTTCATCCATCTTAAAAGGAACAAATTTGAGACTTATTACTCATTTGTAAAATCTCACAAATTGGGCACTATTTGATATTTGATGATCAAAGTAAAAATATTTTGAATATATTTGATTTGGTTTTAATATAAAATTGTTTTGACATAAATATGAAAATATTTGATCGAAAATTTTTAAATGTATTAACATTTTGAATACAAAAGTTTTTATGAAAATGATTATATATTATATCTCATGTCTGTAATTATAATTGAAAATGTTGATCCATATAACTATATTGATGTTTTTTATCGGACTTTGAGTTCATTCCACTTCGTTGATAATTTTTCAGGTACTCTCCGTTTGGGCGAGGATTGATGGTTAAGCTAGAGAATTTTGATTCAAACTTTATTTTGGATACTATTTAGATGTTAAATTTTAATTCATAATTAAATCATTTAAATTTAGAGTTATTTGAACAATAACACTTTGGTTAATTTGTTAGTTTTAAATTTGAAAATCAAGTATTATAGAATTTGTTTATTATCCTACTCTGAACAAGAATTAAGTAATTAGTAATTTCTAGTTACAAGATGAATGTTTGTTTCGTTTCCACTTGAAGCTTTTAAACTTGAGATGTAAAATGACCGTTATGCCCTTGGAATGGGTGTTGGAGCGTGACACTTTAATTGTACAAAAGATAAAATAATAAACAACGATTCTCAAAAATTGTTTTTTAGAACTATTTTCGAAAATACTCCCCCAACAAAAGCATATATTCTTATTTTTTAAATTAAATTTGAATCAATACAAATCTTAAATAAAAAACAAATACTATATAAGTATTTATAAAAAATAATATGTTGATTAATAAAACATGTCTTATTTTAGTTGAAAGTTAAAACATAAAAACTGAATATATAAAACTTTATATTTAATTAAATGATACCTATAAATTGGTAGAATGTGTGTACTTATTGGTGTCTCTTTGTTGTAATTAGTTTATAATACCTATATATAGTTGTCACAGGGTATTCTTTTCCATGAAATAAATGAAAATCCTCCCATGACTTCTTCTAATTCTTCCTTCATTCATCTTAGTCCAAATTACAATCATATTTCCTTTTCATTAATTAATTTTCAATCCTTAATATTTTTTCATAATTATTTTATTCCTTTCAAGTTCCATCAATTAAGCCTTGGGTGAAAGTAAATAAAAAGGTAAATTATCTAGATTTAAAAATAATTATAGAAAACTTTTAACTATTTGAGAAATCAAAGTTGAAGTTCCTTTTAATAAAATAATTTATTATTTTTTTTATAATTAATTAATTTTGAATAAGGGATAGAGTATTGATGAATGATTGTATCACATCAAAATGCTAATATGGTACAACACTAGACACTTTCTCTTTTATATGGTAGCATGGGATACCTTTCCATCTCAGCTAAATATATAAATATATTTGTATATATATATATAATTTTGATAAAATATTCTCTTAAAATCACATTTTTCTATTTTAATGATTGATAACTGTTTTTAAAAACAATTTTCTATTTTTCAAAATAAAAAAAATAAGAAAACACTTGTAGTAACAAAAAAATAGAAAAAATAAGATGTTTTCAAATAATATTTTTTAAATTATTTTCACTTGTTTTATGATGTTATTTTAAAATATAGGATTTTTTTTTTAATTAAAAGGGTTAGTGAAAATTCAACTTTTGAAATTTAATCTTTTATCTTATTTTGATAAAACGTTCTTGTTATTTTCTTATAAAAATAACTTTTTATTTAAAAACTTATATGTAAATATTTGAAATTATAAAAAATATTTTTGTCAAAAATAGGTTACTTTTCAAGAAAAAATATTGAAATGATTAGATTCATAATATGGAGGAATGTTTCATCCCTTTTAACTAAATATTTCTAAACAATACCTATATAAATATAGAAAATGATTAAAAATAAAACACTACATATAAAAATTATTTTTAAAACATACTTAAAAACATTTCATTCAAAAACTATTTTTTAATACTATTTTTAAAAACAGTTACCAAATAGAACCATAATTTGACTTCCATTTTCAAAAATCAACATCAGACCAGACTCGAAAAAAAGGGGGAAAAAAAAAACCCCTAGTACCTCATTGAATTTTAAATTGGGTTGTTTAAGTGTATCATGAAATATGACTCAATAAGACTGAAACAAAATGGGGATGCACATATTGATAATATATTTTGGGCATGGTATTGATTCTATTGAAAAGGTACAATTTGGCATCATATTGATAATATTGAAAAGCTACATTTTCAAATTATAACTTTAGAAAAGTCAATTCATCAACTAGGACTAGTCAAACTTAACTCAATCTTTAGGTAATAAAAGAGGTTGCTTAGGCCAGTAATGAAAAATATTATTATACAACTAACAAGCCAAGCATGAGCTGTTAGAAGATTGCTTATTATTTGGTTTATAAAGCTAAGCATAATGTACAAAATTTGTATTTGTCTTAAGCATAGACAACGATGATAATGATGTATGATACCACTTCCATAATTAAGGATTTCTCCATTAAATAAATCAATAAATTAACACATGTAAATTTTTTTACCACAATGCATCCTTTCACTTTGAATCCCACTTTTCTTTTCTTCAATTTTCCTCCTTTTTTTTTTTCTTAGCCTCCAAACACCAACTCAAAATCATTTCACACAATTTGCTTTTGCTTTTGAGATCAATGGTTGATGTCAAAAATTACTTTTACTAATTTTAAAAAGGTTTAAGGGGGTTTCTAATCATTTGGAAGTAATTTGAAGTAAGATAAAGGTTTTAATTTTTTTTTTTATATCATTTGCAAACACGAACTAATCCTTAGAAAAAAAAAATATTTATGACGAAAACACTGGTAACATTAAAATTAAAATATATCGAAGAGTGTTTTTTAAAAGTTAAAAACACTTTCTAATGCCCACATGCACACAAAAATCATTAGGATATGAATGATGTAATAGAAATATGAATCACTCTTAATTAAATTTAATTAGAATCATCAAATAATCATTAAATGAGTTCATCAAATCTTACTTAAATGCATGTAAAATAAGAATTTGATTGGAATACGATAATTGGATAAAGAAGAATAAAACATACGACAAACTTATGAAAAAATTCATAGGGCATGAAGTATGGGACAAATCTATGAAAAAAGTTGTTAAAGTATCAAGAATATATTATCAAACTTGGACGTGGTAAATAATGAAATTTGAAAATCTTTTTTTGTCATTTATATCAAACAAATTAACTTAATAATGTTGACCTTATAAACTCCTCATGGCTTAGACTTAATATAAGAAGCTTACGTGGCAAGAAAGTATTGGTTGACGCTCAATATTAAAGAAATAATGATGTGGGTGTCAATTAACCTATTAACCCCTTTGGAATATCAGCTATGGTTGCCCTTTTTGGCTGGAATTTCAGTGGCTTAACTGATAGCAGTTGGATCCTCCGCCAAAATTTTTGAAGTTATTATGATTAATGACATTTATACCCTTTCAAGAAAAATATGAATTGCTTTTAAGAGTGATATATTCATGGGCAGTTGAGTGACATTGTGTCCAGCCGGCTTGTTTCGAGCATATACAGCTGCATAAAACGACGTCGTCCAGGGGTGTACCAGCAGGATCCAAACGCCTCCATATATACCAAGCTTCATCTTCTATTCATGTCTAGCCTCGGTTGCGCCACCCGCCACCAAAATGAAGCTGCCGTTGAACCTGATCCCCGACGAAGCGAGCCCCAAATGGATGAACAAGGGAGACAACGCGTGGCAGCTGACGGCGGCGACGCTGGTGGGGCTTCAGAGCATGCCAGGACTGGTGATCCTCTACGGCAGCATCGTGAAGAAAAAATGGGCGGTGAACTCTGCCTTCATGGCGTTTTATGCCTTCGCGATGGTGCTGGTTTGCTGGGTGGGGTGGGGCTACCAAATGTCGTTCGGAGAAAAGCTCGCTCCTTTCATCGGAAAGCCGAACGTGGCCCTGGACCAAGGCTATCTCCTGAAGCCAGCTTTTCTCGGGTACTTTCCCAATGCAACTATGATCTACTTCCAGTTTGTGTTCGCGGCCATCACACTGATTCTGATAGCGGGTGCATTGCTTGGGAGGATGAACTTCCGGGCGTGGATGTTGTTCGTGCCGCTATGGCTTACTTTCTCCTACACTGTGGGCGCCTTCAGTCTATGGTGCCCCCACGGATGGCTGGCGAAGCTCGGAACAATCGACTACTCAGGCGGCTATGTAATCCACCTCTCTTCTGGTGTCGCCGGCTTCACTGCTGCCTACTGGGTAATACTGTAGATATCGATTTTGATATATCAAGTGTTTGGCTGGTTACGTAATGGTTGATTATTTTTACTTTTGAGTGTAGGTGGGACCGAGAGCGAGCAAGGATAGGGAGAGGTTTCCGCCAAACAACATACTGCTGATGTTGGCTGGGGCTGGTTTGCTGTGGATGGGGTGGACTGGGTTCAACGGCGGTGATCCTTATGCTGTGAGCACGGATGCGTCTCTTGCCGTTCTTAACACCCATGTGTGCGCAGCTACTAGCCTCCTCACCTGGCTCATGCTTGACATTATTTTCTTTGGAAAGCCCTCTGTGATTGGGGCCACCCAGGGCATGATCACTGGCCTGGTTTGTATCACTCCTGCTGCAGGTAAGATCATATGCAACACAGCTCCACATCATGTCATGTAGATATTATCCGGGTCTTTTTTTAAACGGCCTTCCAACTTTAGAACGCGTTTGAATGGTAAATGGAGGTTAAGAGAAGTTCTTAAATATACAACATTAGGAACTTTTTTCATATTTAATATGGAATATCATAGTGACCATGGGATAAACACAATGTCCTCATTAGATTTGGGTTAAGTTCTTTCAATCCAAACTTAATTTGGGCTAGACTAAAGCCAACATTTGACAACCTAAGTCTAATTCGATATAATATTTTTATAATATTTATAAATTAATATTATCTTATATAATAATATTTTTTTTTTTAATTTTTTAAGAAAAATATCAAATTATATTATATCATCTATTTTTTTATTTAAAAAAAGATAAATTTATTTTTATTTGTTTTGTTACTATTTTGAAATTTTATCTCACTTACCATTTAAATTCTCATGTAAGTATATAGCAAAAAGTTTTTAAAAAAACATTATAGATGAATTTTGAATTATACAACCTAATGAATATGATCAACCCAACCAACCTAAACTCAACTAAAACTTAGAAAAATAAAATTGGATTACACTTAAATTGAATACCTTAGTTTAAAGGTCAAATTGATTAAGGACAAATTAGTTGAACTTAGATTGATTGTTTGATTTTGAGTTAACTATCAACCTAACAACACGCCCAAGTTGTAACCCTACCCTTGTTATATCCCATGAGATTATAGGATTAAATAAATATATCTCTTACGGGATACAAATAAACTCCCATACCCAACTTAGGATCAGGTTTATTACCATTTTGTAATGATCCGCTCTTAATTATATAGATATTATTTGTTTCGAATTTAATTCGCGATTTTAAAATACATTTATATGTTTAAGAGGAGTTTTTCCCCATGTGTACAAAGAATTTTTTTTTTCTTCTATGCATTCTGGAATATCATGATTAGGATGGGTATTCTAACTTGAACATTTCTGAATTTGTATGAGTTCCTTTAATTGAATATTTTTCAATATAGGAGTGGTGCAAGGATGGGCAGCAATAATAATGGGAGTATTGTCCGGAAGCATACCATGGTACACCATGATGGTTGTGCACAAGAACATTTGGCTGTTGAAGCAAGTGGACGACACCATGGCTGTGTTCCACACCCATGCGGTTGCAGGTAGCTTAGGCGGCATTCTCACTGGCTTTTTCGCTGAGCCCAATCTCTGCCGGATCTTCTACTTGGTACCTGATTATAAGCATTACATTGGACTTGCTTATGGCTTTCAAACTGGGCGTACCACTGCTGGGTTCAAGCAAATGGGTGTTCAAATTGCAGGAATAGTGTTTGTGATCACCCTCAACGTTATCATGACCAGCCTGATTTGTTTGTTTATTAGACTCATAGTTCCACTGCGGCTAGCTGACGATGAACTTCAAACTGGGGACGATGCTGTTCATGGGGAGGAGGCTTATGCGCTGTGGGGAGATGGGGAGAAGTTTGAGTCCAAGCATAATTCAGCTTATGGCATGGAGGAGTTCCCATCGGTCGTGCCCAGAACTGGGGGTCAAGTTTAAATGCCTTGATGCTTGCCTGTTGCTGTGTTTGTTTGGTTGTATGGAAAATGTAGGAATGAGAGGGAAACAATGGTGTTTGAAAGTATTTGTTTGATTTGTACTAGTTTTTGGGGCTTAAAGGGGACTTTTTTTTCGTGGGAATTCAAAGGATAATGGCTTTTGTCTACTTTTGCAATAGTAATCTAATCTCATGACACTTCCAAAAAGCATTAATGGGATCCTAATTCTCAGTTGATTGCATGTAGATAGGTTCCATCCCCATTAGAGCTGAGGTTTTAATATGGCCTCTAATTTAAGAAACAAGATCATCTTCTTTTCAATCTATTCAGGAAAAGTACGTACAGAAGGGATGGAGTCATCTTTCCCTTCTTCTATATTCCACTGCCTTCAACTGCTATTTTCCTTACAAATTTTAATCGATCTGCAATAGAAACAAATCCAGAGGTATAGTTCTAAGGATAGTGCTGGATGCATCATAACTGTTAAGCTTCTAATTTTGCATCTTCTAGATATCACTAACGTTCTCCTCTTCTGCTTCTTACCCTTGTCCTAGCAGTGGCTTCTATGGTGGGTTTTGAGCTCCGTCCAATCGAATCTTGGCTCTTAAATCATTTGTGGGATCAGAGATTTCACTGCATGATTTGTCTGGGCTGATATGATTTTTCTTAGAGATCCTTGGGCCTAATGCTCATGGGCTCTGCCCATCCATCAGTTTTAAAGGCCTAAGGGTGGAAAATTTTTGGGCTCAGGTTTTGGGCCATGGACATATATTGGGCTTCTCTAAGTCCTAAACCCAATACAGTAGAAACTGTCTCTATACAGAAAAGATAGATTGCACAACCCACTAAAAATCTAGCCCATTAGCCCAACCCAATCTTTCATTCAAAAACCTAAGTAATGATTAAAAAAACCTAAGAACTAATGCCAATTTGTACTATAATAAACATAAAGTACTTAACCCCAAAAAAAATGGACTTGCCGGCCACTATATCATCCACAAACCCGATACATCGTTCAACGTATTTCACTGAAACAAAAGAAAAAATAAAATATAAACCTTGATATTTGCTTAAAAATTAATTTACTATAAGTTGCTTAACGTTTATTATATCTCACAAATGAAGGACCCCACCGTTGTAACACCGATGACTGAAATTTAGGTTTAATAGTACATCCCAGTAGGGAACGCGCATACTTGTTCAATTACGGATATTCTTTAATTTAAAAAAGAACGTTATGATTGCGTCATGGTTATATAATTATATATACATAAAAATAGAAAGTGTGCATTGGTATATGAAACTATGGTTAGTATATAGTATAATTTCATGGGAAAATTAAATATTATGATTGTATTAACCTTGAAAACTTGATATTTATTCTTTGCTTGGTTCAATGGAGGGGGGGGGCAGTCAAGAGAGAGTATAGCTAGGGCACATGTGAAGTGGGCATGAGAAAGAAAGGCCATTACTTTTTGCAGCTGTGTGGCTACACTTCCCAAGCAAAGTGGCCACCTTCACATTCATTTTCTAAAACCCCGAAAAACCCTAAAAGACCGTTGGACATCTCTTTTACTATCACTTTCACTTTGTCCTGCTCTTTGGCCCCATTAAAATAACCCTTCCTTCCTGCTTAAACCCTGCCCTTGTCATAGAGAAATGAACCACAGAAATGGAGTTCATAGCTAGGGTTTTTGGGGTGTGATCTATTTGGAGTGCTTTTCTTTGGATTAAAGCAAAGTTTTGTAGCATAAGAGCATAACTGCAGCTTTGTTGCTGAGAAAATGAATGGCATGTGAGCATGTGTTGATGGTTTTTTTTCTCCTTTCCTCTCTTTAGGAATCAATGCCTTCCATTCTGATCATTATGCTGTTTGGTGGGGAAGAAAATTTGACCACCCAGCCTTAAATTTGGCTTAACTTACCAACCCCATTATTCTGGTTGCTGAAAACAAGTGAATAGAGGTTTAGTTTATGGAAGAACTCCAATCCTTTTTTGCCCAGTTTGTGTTTGGCTTCCTAGAAAGTGACTCTTGGCACAACAAATGGATCATTCAATTAATACCCTTATTTTGAAAGCACAAAAACATGCAAATGAACAGTAGATATCACACCATGTGCATACCACTTTCTTTCTTTTTTTCTCCTTCTAAAATGAATATGCCATGTGCATGTTAAAATCTGCTTCTGGGTTTTAGATATTTGCAATAGATTGACTCTTGTTTGAGTCTTAATTAACAAGTATCCTTCTTATCTGAATGTGTATATATATATATATATATATATATATATGTGCTTGGGGGAGAAATGGATTAATACTGCCAACTAATGTACACACATCTAGATCAGATCATCATATGCCTTGGTTCTTTGGAATGATCAAAGAAAAATTAACAAATGAAGCTTACAATCAGTGGCTTCATCTGAATCCAATTCAAATTTTCTTTGTCACTTGAATGAATTAATTCAATGTACTAAGTAAGAAGTTGTATTTCCTTCGGGATTAGCCACAAAATATCCTTTAAAATAGCTTTGGAGACCAATGTTTAATATGGGAGTTGATGGAGATATCAAAGCTTGGGGCTCTCAGACAATTTTTTTCTTTTATGCAATGTTTGGTTCGAAAAATTAAAGGAAAATAAAATATAAGAAAATATAGAAAAAAAAAGGAATAAAAAATAGATTTAAAGTTAATAAATTATTTATTTTAACATTTTTTTTTTATTTTCTTAATACTTTTCAAGAAGCAAACATAATCTTACACTTTAAGCCGAAAAAAGTCACAGTGGGTTTTGTCACTGAGAATTTGGAGGGGTGTGGGAAAATATTGAAGCATATGGTAAGATGAACATGTCCAAATGAAGAATAAAATATGTATAGGTACATCTGGATAATGGATAGTTGGACCTAGTAGAAATCTTCAAAGTGGTCCAACTGCTAAACCCTAGAGAGAGGGAGGGAAGGAGGGAAGGAGGGAGGAATCAGAATCCCATCTCTTCATGATTGATTCAGCATTCTCATATCCATTTAGCCCAATCACTGCATTTTCCAAATATAATATATGCTTAGGCCTTCGTCAAGCATATGGGGGGCAGCAATACATACACATGAAAAATTGAAAATAATAAGGGCACATTTCCCTCCAAAACTTTGAATATTCTCCTTCCATATGCCTATGTATCTATAACCCAATCTGTCAATTCTAGGGTACCCTATAAACAAATATTACCCCACATCTCATTGGACAACACTCAAAGGTGGGGCGGGGGGTGCCTTGAATATTACACTGCAGTGCCCTAATCACTGCCTAACTTTTTCCCACATAGAGATTCAAGGGAATGTGAAATCCAGTTAGAGACATTAGAATATTAGGGAATGTGGGCAGCAGCAGAAGATGGTGGTGGGTGGGTGATAGAACATGGGATTGGGAGTTTCAGATTGGAAACTGTGCTTTCTCACCACATTCAAATAACCAGGACATGGGGACTTGAAAAGGGTGGGGACCCTCCAAAAATATTTTCACTAAAAAAAATATTTGTATTATTTATTTATTTTACAGTTAGTGGTCAGATCAATGGTTGAGATTATATTTATGAAAAGAGGAGCTCAGAGGAGGGGCATCTGCAGACGAGCAGATCTGAAGTGCATGTGGGTTAATGAAAAAAGCAGAGATAAAAGGTAGAAAAAGGGTCTGCAAGCTTTTTCTATAATAATTTGGCCAAGGACAACACATATGAAAAGGATGTTAGGTTTACAACATTTTAATAATTTTGTAAAAAAAAAAAAAAAATCCCATATGGGGAGAAGCATATGCATGTATGCATATACTATTAGGAGATTTTGAAAAAAAAAATAATAATGATAATTTTTAAAAATATTTATTAATTTACTAAACACTCAAAAAAATTCAATTGAAAATTGTAACTTTTATATTTGAAAATTGTTTTAAAAGTGTCATATTGGAATAAATATTTTTTTAAAAAATTACCATATTTTTTTTCAAAATCCTGACTGCTGGATGCACATGGTGCAACTGAGAGGGAGGGGGGGGCTATGGTGGCTTTTGTCTTAAAGACATGACACATGGGGTGACAGCTTCACTTCCAATTCTGATGATTAATGGGGGGGAGCCCAACTATCATACATGGACACCCCAGCCATACCAGTATCTGTCATGGGACTGTAAAGGAAAAAGGGGTCTGTTTGGTTGGCAGGAAACTTAGGTTTTCTTTTCTCCCTCTTGTGGAAGACAAAGTACTTGCTGCAATTAAATTCCTCCCTTCTGGCATTGTGGTTTGAGGTTTTGGCTGTTGTCAATGGTCTGTGCTATGTGCTTTTCCATTTCAAGTATGAACATGCTTTATCTTCTTCAAACTACTACACCAAAGAGATCTTGTTCCTGAAAACTAATTGACATTTTTTAAATTGAATTTTAATAATAATAAATAAAAAATCATGTTTTCAAAATACAATTTCAAATTAATTCAAAGAAAATCAATTTTTTATTTTTTATTTTGTATATAAATAAAACATATCAAAATTAACGAAGACTACTAAAATTTAAAGCAAAAAATAAAAAATAAAAATTTAAGAATGGTTCAAATCAAATTATTCCAATAAGAGTTTGTTGAAGCCATAAGCAAAGAAGCTCATAGAACTAATCAATCTAGCTCTTACTTAGAAGAGTAGCCCTACCATCATTGGAAGAATAAATTCCAATTTAATAAGAGACAAAATCAACAAAATCCACAAAAGTTTACCAAAAGATTTGATTCAAGTGGACCTTATAATTGCACATAAAACAAAAAAAAAAAAAAAACAAAATTTTTTTTTTCAAAATATTCAAGTGGAAAGTTGTGTTTTGGTATATTAAAGAAAAGAAAAACAAAAAAAAAAAAGGGAAAAAGGAAAAAAAAGAAGATCATTTTAAGAATAATTAAAAAATTTCAAATTAAATATCAAGATGTTAAGTTAAAAGTTGTACCTATATTATTAAAATGTAGTATCGGAATATTATCTTTAACATAAAGATGAACGAAATCCTAATTATTTTGAGTTTAACGAATTAGGTTCGGAGTTTGGAAATTGGATGTTTTTGCTTTAATTTTTCATGCAAAAATCACATTTTTCCTTATAACTTAAAAGACTTGGCATGTGGAAAGGTTTTTTTGAATTCGATTAATATTATTATTTGAATAATTTTATAAATGTTTATGAATTTAAAAACGTAATATGAAAGTGTTATTCCCAATGAAAGTTTTATTTTGATTTATACAAAAAACTATACTATTGTAGTCTTTTTTGAAACTTACAATATTAGTTTTAACTTCGACTTCTAGTTAAAGTTGAAAAAAAAAAAAAGCTAATCAAAACACGATATTAATAATGGTTGGATTAAAATCATAAACCCCAGTATAATATTATTATAATCAAGTTAATTAAACACGTCTATTAAATAAGTTAATTTGGATCAAATTTATATTCTACAAATCAATCAAAATATAACATCGGATGATGTAATAATACAAATTTTACTTATTCAAATATATAAAAAATATAATAAATCCAACTTATACTCGGAAATCATATCAAACTTGAGGCGATGGAGCATCCACAAGGGGTGGTGGGGCAACTAGGATAGGGAAGGTGCCCACCAGTGTAGTAGGACAAATGGGTGTTCCAAAAAAGTGCTAGAACGGGCGGCCCTGGTGGAAGGCCGGAAATGAATTTCCTAGGGGGAACGGTGTCCTGGAATTTGGGAATTTTGTGGCCCTAGTGCCCTGCCAGGGTACCGCCTTCACAATATCCACTACATTTATTTTTATAATTCTAAGTCTCTTCTGTGAAAGACAAAAATTAAAGAGTGAAATGCTATGAGCCATTTGGACATAAATGTAACCATCTAACCCACGGTAATATATATATAATCAAAAGTAGTTCAACAGAGCTTTCAAAAAGTGTCCTAACCTTCTTGGTGCTTTCTTGGAAGCTGTAGTCCTTAGAGCACTTTTGGAAGTGATATTTTTTTTTTTTACTCAAATAATGTTTTTTAAAAACATATTTTAGTTTTAAAAATTTTTTTAGTGTAAAATGTATTTTAAAAAAAATCGGGTGTTATCATTCATAATGCTAAAAAATCAATTATAAATGTTTTACATGAAAAATATAAAAATATAAAAAAAATGTTTTAAATTCCTGATTTTTATTTTTATAAAAACCATCTCTAAAAATTATGAAATACTCTTAATTCTCCAAAAATTATTCTCCAACAAATTCTATACAAATACTAATTGATTTTTTTTTTTATATAAAGGGATTTATACTAAAAATGTTATTTAAAAATATTTTTACTAAAATCACTCTAAAATTACAAGTTCCAAGGAGTTTAATTATTTTTTAACTATATCATTATAGTATAAAACACGATTTCCGAAAAATACTAAATAAAAATAATATTAAAAAATTATTTTCTCATATGTAATTTGTCCAAAAATAAAAAATAAAGTAAAATATAATTTAAATTAATTTAAAACTTATACACTTTTAAATAAGGAAAAAAATATAAATAATTGAAATAAAATAAAATTTATTTACACTTTTCTTTTCTTTTCTATTTCCTTTCTCTTATCTTTTCCCTCAACTTTTTAGGAAATAAATATACCCTTGATAAAAGGACTTAATATTTTATAACTTAAAACACTTAACATTTAATTTAAATTTATTAATTTAAAACTTATTACTCTAATTTATTCTTTAAATATTAATATTATTATGAAAATTAATTAATTTTTTTAAAATAATTGAAATTGACATTTTTATTCTTATTAATATGAAGTAACAAATTTATAGAATAAAAATTAAAAAAAAAACTGATGAAAAAATTTAAAATTTTAGTTAACAAAAATATTTGACATGAAAAATACTTATTACTTCAAAATAATTATCACTTTATGTAATATTATTAATTTTTTTAGTATATTTAAATTAAATTACTAACCTAATTTGTGAAACCTCCCAAATATTATTTTAGATAATATCATTATTTTATAAATTTAAAAATTTTTAATCTGCATTTTATATGGTTAAGCTGGTCACTTGGACGCCCATGATTTTCTGCATGGGCTTTCTCGATACGGACACGTGGTGCCCGCCACTCTTGATATTCCAACCTCATCCTGATGCCACGTGGCTATTTTTGTGTGTGTTTTTTTCTTTTTCTTTTTGGCCCTTTCCTTTCCTTTTCCCAAAACGGACTTCCTCGTATGCTCCGTCAGGACTCCAGTGCAGGAGTCCGTCTCAGTGATTTTCCGGAAATGCCCTCCAAGAATTACCCTTTTTACGACGCTTTTTCTCTCGCATCATCCCCACTCGTGATTCCTGTTGCTTTGACCGCTTTTAATTCCATCATGTGAACGGTGCACGTGGGTCCCCACCTCGGTATGCTCCATCAACGGCTCTGATCTTCTCAACGTCCCCATTTCTGGTTTATCCATTTCCAATCCATTTCTCACCACATAGCCAAGATGGAGGGTCACCTTAGAATAATAATAATAATAATAATATATTGAAAATTTGTATGTGAAAATTTTGATAATTGATTAAAAAATTAGTAGATATTTAAACAAAATTTATGATGGAAATTACTCTAAAAAAAAATCTTAAAAGCTAAAGACTTATTTTTGGAAATAATTTTAAAAATTATTATTTCATTTGAAAATTCAATTATAAAAAATAGCTTTTTGACTTATTTTCTACATCTTTGTCTAAATAAAAATATTCAAAATATATTTTATTTTTTTAATTATTACTTAGAATATTCTATAAAAAAATTTAAAAACCTTAAATTTATTCTTAAAAAACAAATAAATTATAAGAAATTGGTTTTTTTTTAAAGTTTATTAAAAGGTTTTCTGATTTTAAATATAGAAACTTTTGTCCGCAGCCGTTACAAAACAGCCCTAAATTAATTTGTAAAATTTAATATTAAAATAATTTTAGTAATGAATTAATCAGCCAATCAGGACCCTGCGAAAAGGGGTGTTGATTTTGTTGCTTACGTGGCCAAAAAAGGGCAAATGGACAAAAACGGAGAGAGAACAAATGTATCGGATCTGAGACCCCCAAGTTCGGTTATGACTGAAATGACAGAAGAGCCCTGTGGGAAGAGCGTAGAACGAGGGGCAGAATGGTAAAAAGGGAGAAGAAAATGGTGGACGTTCAAACTTTCGAAACTCAAGGGGGTGGGAGTCTGACACGTAGAGCATTACCCACGGAGCCTCACCTGCAGGTGCAGGTCTGTCTGTGCACTCTGTGCCTCTTCTGCAATTCCAGTCCTCTAATTTTCTCATATTCACAACTCTAGCCCGGGCCCAAACGCTATTATGGTAAACTGGGGAGGTAGTTTTGTTATTTTAGGAAAATTTTGAGGCTCGCCCTTTAAAAGACTGGAATAGCGGGAGAAGATGACGGAGGAAGAGTGATTCTAGAGAGAGAAATGTAGAGATGGAGATTTGAGAGAAGGAGAGAGAGAGAAGTCACCGGAACTGAGAAATTTGGCCGGAAAGATGACGACAGGAATAATACATGACCAGAATCTGGAGAAGCAGATAGAGAAGCAGATGGGGTGTATGGCTGGTTTCCTTCAGATTTTTGATCGGAATCAGATTCTCAATGGGAAAAGACTGTACGCGACGAAACGCCTGCCTCCATCTCCGGTGAGTTGTCGGTTTCCGTCCCTTAGTCTCCACCTTTTTTTTTTCTTTTTTATTTATTTATTTATTTTGTTTTGTTGGGGGTTTGGTGCATTTTGACTGATTCTGTTTTGCTGGGACTGTCAGGCGGTGGATGCATCGGAGTCGGGGTCATCTGAGGGATCTCCGGTGGTTGTGAGGGAATTGGAGAAACAAGAGCATCCCGGATCGGTGCCGTCACCAGACCGGTTGAAGCCACCTGTTGCACCGGAGGAACGGTCTCCAGGGCCGGAGATTGTGACTCCGTCGAATGAAGAGGCGAAATTGCCGCTTCCTCTACCGGTATTCGAATTCAAGGAGGGGACGAGGTCGTCGTGGAAGTTCAAAGAAGCTCCGAGGCTTTCTCTGGACAGCAGAGCCACTGTTGACGCCAAGGGAAGCCTTTACCCGAGGGAGATCCGCACAAATGCAGCGATTTTGTCGGCGAACAGGTTCGAGAACTCTGCGGAGGCTGCCGCCGACGATGGAGATAAGCAGCGTCGATCTCCGAGCGTCATCGCTCGGCTCATGGGGCTCGAGCAGTTGCCGCATTCATGCCCTGAGCCTGTGAAGAAAGCTGAGCTACGGAGATCTGCTTCGGAGTCTAGAGTCTCCAAGGATCTCCTTCAGTGCCGGTTCGTTGACGGAAACAATTTTCAGCTGAAGCAATCCCAACAATCGAATTTGGGAAGCAGCATTTCAAGCAATGTGATCAGAGACAATGCCAGCATTGGACACAGAGCATCCAATGGTAGAGCTCTGGATCCATATCCAATGGAGTACCCTGTACGAAATGTAAAAGCCGAACCGCCGAGAGCGCTGCAGAGAGGCTTGGGTTCGTCACAGTGGAAATCGCCTCAACAGAGGAAGAGTTTCTTCGACTCGGAAGATTTCTTCCCTGAGCCAAAGCAGACTGTATCCATCTACGGAGAGATTGAGAGGAGGTTGAAGATGAGAGGAATCGATGAACCCGCCAAGGATCTAGAAACACTGAAGCAAATCCTCGAGGCACTGCAGCTCAAAGGTCTTCTTCATACTAAGAAGCCCACAAACCAATTCAACCACAGAAACTTAGTCTACGACCTGTCCTTCCCACACGACGAATCTCCCATCGTTGTCATGAAGCCGGGGAGATCACCGGCGTCCACTCACCGCCCACTAAGAACCGGAAAAGAATCCCCACCTCCAACTTCCAGAACAAAACCAGTGGTCCGCCGGAATGCGAATATCTCCGGCGAAACCATGCCCTCTGTGAGTCCAAGAAACGTGAGAAACCAAGCCAGAGCTCAGAATTCGGGTTCCCCAACTCGCTCTGAGAGCAGCGTCAAGAGCTCGAGTTCACTCACCACGAGAAAAGCTCTCCACGTCGAAGTACAGAGAAAACCAATCGATTCGACGCCCCAGCTGAGACGAGTCTCTCCGGTTCACTCTCCTAAACTCAGCCCTAGGAGAACCGGACCCGACCACACAATTTGCCGATCACCGAGAAACAAGAAACCGACTGCAGAGATTTGTTCTCCGGTCCCAGTTCCGGTTGAGGATGAATCATCCTCCATTTCCGAGGGCAGCATCAGCACTTCTTCGCACAGCGATACAGAGGTAAAATGAACGGAGATTAATCTCATAAGTAACCCTTAGTTTGCGATTAATCATTGGATTAATTAAACAACATGATGCAGTTGCAGAGATCAAAGCTCGAAGGAAGAAACCTCCTAGAGAGATGTGACAAGCTGCTTCACAGCATAGCTGAGATCACAGCTTCCGAGTTGCACCCGAGTCCAGTCTCTGTTCTCGATTCGTCGTTTTACAAGGACGAGTCGTCACCTTCGCCTGTCATGAAACGGAGCATTGATTTCAGAGGTAGGACACTGCCATATCTGCCTCCATTTTTCAGATTCATCTTCTCATCAATCATCATCACACACCTAGAGTTCGCTAGCCCACGCTAGTGATCCCAGCAGAGTCTCGCACCTAATCCCAAACCCTCCTCCAGCATCTGGGTCGGTCATCTTGCCTCATGTTAGCAGGCTGCAAGAGATGATGATCGTCGGATGAATGATGGGTGATGAGTGATGGGAGATGGGTGACGGCGTCTGTTAGTCAAAGTGGGGTCATTGATGAACTGTACCTGTAATCGATGACAGTATTAAATAGCATGAAAGTGACTGAAACCACTCCTCTGTAGTAGTAGTGGTGGAAGAACGGTACCTGAATTGAGAAGAGATGTTTTCTGTACTCTCTCTTCCTCTTTCCTGTAGGGGAATATACTTGCTGTTACCCACTGACATTTCCCCATTTTCACAATTCTCTTACTTGGGTTTTAGTATTAGGGTTTAATTTGGGTTTTAATCCTTTCGGTTTAATTTTGATCAGCAGAATTGGAAGACGAAGTTGGGAGCCCAGAAGCCTCAGCTGTCGAATTGAAATTTGAGGAGAAACCAGAGGACTGTGATTTCATCTATGTATCTGAGATCCTACAGGCCTCAAACTACCTCCCTGAGGACTCTGATGTGTTTTTGTTGCTGGAGGAGCAACAGTCCCTCAAGGGCAAGGACACCTCCAAAGTCTCCAGGCTGCAAAGGAGGCTCATCTTCGATACCATCACTGAAATCATCAACCAGAAGAGTAAATTGCCCCCATGGAAGGCCATCTCGATTTCGAATTCTGGAAAGTCTTCATTGCAGCAAATTTGGGCTGAATTCATCAGAATTCGAGAGAGGGAAGCGTCTGAGGACTTGTTTGACATCATATGTGGTGTGCTGAGGAAAGATCTGGCTGGTGATGCCATCACTGGGTGGGGAGACTGCCACGTGGAAGTGTCAGAGGCAGTCCTGTACATCGAAAGGCTGATATTCAGGGACCTGGTAGGCGAAACAATCAGAGACCTAGCTGCATTTTCCGGGAAAGTTCGTGCCCAAGCAGCAGCAGCAGCATCTCGCAGGAAGTTGGTATTCTGAACTTAACAAATTGAGGGAAAAACCAAGAAGCTCTTCCCCTTTGTTTATTTTATTTTATTTTTTCTCTTTTTTCTTGCTTTCTTTGTGTCCCATTTTCCCCCTTCTCTTCCCCACCCCCCTTTTTTCCCTGTTCCCAAAAGAGAAATTATTGTGTAAAATCCATGGTGGTTCACCTGAAATCCAGGCAAATGAAAACAATGGCTTTTGCAAATGTGTGTGGGTGTGAGGGTTTAAGAATTTAATAATTGAGAAAAGATGATTTGACTCTTCAAAAAAAGCCATGTCTTTAGCATTAAAGCAGAGTGGAAACTAATTAATTGACGTGTTGGGGTTTTGTCTCTATGCTTTGGGGTAATAATTCCATGGCCGTTGCTCTGAACATAATGGTCAGAGCCCCTCTTTGGCATGCTGGGTTGCTGCATTGCAGGCAGACCCATCATCATCATATCATCCAATTTCCTCTTCTCACTCTTTTTTGTTTCTCTTCATCGGTGGCCAGTGGCCACATCTCTTTGATGTTTTTTCTTATGTGTGCCCATAGAAGGGCTATCTTGATCTAAGCCACAAAGCTATAGATTTTTAGA